>NC_051224.1:23135000-23172500 GCF_015220715.1 Pygocentrus nattereri
CGCTATTTCAGAAACCCTGTAGAAATTAGGTCAGTGTCTGCCGGTGCCCTCTGTGTTCTGCTTTGGCATTCAGGATCAGTCTAGCTTGTGTTGAAGCTGCAGAACCAGACTGACTCTCCTTCTGTTGGCCTTATCTGGCTCCACAAACATGCACCTGCTGTCAGCTACTGTCCTGTTTATGACTTTTTAGAGCATTGATAGTTATCTCATTCAACTTAATGACAAATGTTTGGTTAAAAATATCTACTTTCACAGTGCGCTATTCATTTGCATTGACCATGCAGCAGTAAGAACTGTAACGCTAAAGGTAGAATGCCACCTAATTTCCAAAATTCCTGCATAATTCAGTGCGTGAGACGTTAACTGAGTGATTCAGAGAGGTTTGTCTCTACAGTGGTAGTGATAGGAACCAGGGGTCGTCATGACTACAACACAAATATATTTGAGGCTGGTTCATCCCTTCTGATGATGGCTATAGACTACTTGGCCTGAGGTACACATATGGGCCCAATCCCATTCCTTATTTTTACCCCTACCCCTTGTTTTCGAGTGTCTCCTTGCCCCTTGGAACTAAGTTATGGGGCAGTGTTTGAAATCTTCCTCTATGAAATGGGACGCTCAAATAAAAAGCAGCTACCAGTGCTGCTCTGTAGGCGACCCTGCCAGTCTGCAGTGACAGCAGAGGAGGGTAAAGTTCAGCTCCTCACTGCTGGGCTTTATTTATTATCACCCACCCCTAATTCTTCTTTGATGATGATGCTGAAGTCAGATATTTGTTAGGTTCTTATTCAAATTTTCCCATTCCACCTTAAATGGAGCAGCAGTTACATTCAGGCAGTTCAGGCGTCAGAACTGCTGGACTATTTAAGGTGGAACTGGAAAGTTAGCAAGCTAGCTACTGGGACTTTAGCATGCTATTAGCGATTTTTTTAATGCTTTTTATAAAAAAAAAGGATCATAATACATTGAAACAACATTAAACTAAGATCATACAGTGATTATTGTTATTTTTAACAGAAAATTCTCACATTCGGTGGTTTCTTTGTTCAGCCTTCTTCAAAATCTTGCCGATTTTTCTTTTTTTCTCATAACACTTTGTTTGGAGTCTCTGAAAAACCAGAGTCACATAGCCCTAACACTTCACCCTCCCCCCTCTATCTAAAAAAGAATCAGGACACCCTACCCCTAGACGTGAACATACAAAATTTATGGCTAAGAGCTAAGTGGTAGGGGCGAGTGGTGACCATCACCCTGCGAAGAAAGCTCATTTCCACCACTTGTGTCTGCAAACTCATTCGTTCAGTCGTTTCCCAAAGCTCATGTCCATAAGTGATGTTGGGAGACGAGACGGTGTGTGGAGACAGTCCATCTTAGAAAAGATCATTTTAGTGGATTATGGTGCAGTCGTGTTTCCTGACTCAAGGTGCAGAGACAGTTTACTACCTTTCTTTCTGAGAGTGTTCAGGCCCTTCAAATACTGTAGTTAGAAAACTGAGCTCTTACACTGACGTTGTGAAGCCAGACTGAATGACTTTGCTGTAATCTAATTGGGTTGCCATTGTTGCCACTGGTGAGGATCCGAAAGCATGGAACAGTTTATTTCAAATGTATTTATTTATCTTTATTTTCAAATCCATGACCTTTACAGAATGTTCAGAGCGTATCGAATTGTGAGCTCATGTGCTCGAATTAGAGCCCTTTTTTTGTTGGAGGAGAACCTCCTCTAATGCTCCCTGTCAGATTGAATCAGAGTCTGAAGGAAACATGTTTTTCTCCTGCATCCTCTCCACCTCGCTCTCTCTCTCTCTCTCTCTCTCTCAGATCTTTCCCATCACGAGCCCCCAGACGCTCTCTGACTTACATTAGCATTTTAGCACGTTGTGTTACACTGATGCAGTACACGGATCCCACAAAGTCTTTTCTCATCAGTAGGACGATGTGCCGCCATGTTAGTTTGTCAGAAAAATGTCTTTTCACTTTTTCTGGACCCAGCTCACACCAGCTGCATGAGTTAGCCCAGTTAGCAATAAAGCTGCATCATGGCTGGTGGAGTTTTATATGGAATGTTGATGATGGTGAAATCGTGACGGATCTGGAAAAAAAAAAGTGTTTTAGGCCAAAATGTTTTCAGAATGACACACTACGGAGTTGCTGAGCTAGATTTGAGGCTGCCTCGTCCCTCCTGGCGATAGTGTTTCTGGACCCAGCTAACACCAGCTACAGGAGTTAGCCCAGTTAGCAAAAAAGCTACACCAGAGCTTTGGGTGTACCCAAAGTCCTAACAGATAGCATTCGCAAAACCTGGAAATGGCATCCCGAAGCCATGATGTTTACATTTCATCAGCATAACACTATACAGCGTAACACCTCCAGACGTCTTACCTTAAATACTGCATCAGCGTATACATCGCAGGAGCAGTACACATACAATCCACGAGAATCATAGAATTGTTTGGTCTGGAAGGGTCAGCAAAATTCCATTTCTACCATTAGCTACACTATCAAACAACATTGTGATCACAAAAGTGAATAACAGTTGTGTGTCTAGTTTATTGAGGTTAATCCAGTTACCAGGTTCCTTCTTTATAATGTTTTTGCCCTCTCAGTCACGTCAAACAGGGCATCCTTGGTAATTTAATGGTTTATCAGGGCTGCCAGCAGGGCCAGCAGGACCGGCTTGGTCATACTAGTCACGGTCGACCAGTTAAACCAGCAAATTCTAACAAAAACATATCCTATTCTGGTTCATCCAGCTACCAGCTAGCCTGGTCTTGAGAAAGCAAATTAACAGTCTCAGTCTCGGTCCACATAATTTAATCTTGGTCTTGTTTCGGTCCACATCATTTGGTCTTGTCTCAGTCTCCACATCAATTGCACTCAGTCTTGTCTTGGTCTCCACATCCTGTGGCCTTGGTCTTGGTCTAGATCTTGTCTCAGTCTCAAAATCAGTTGGTTTCGGTCTTGTCTCCATCTGGACATTATTTGGACTTGGTCTGGTCTCGGTCTCGACATCATTTGCACTCTGTCTTGTCTCAGCATCATTTGGTTTCCATCTTGTCTCGCTCTCCACATTTGGTCTTTGTCTGGTCTCTGTGTCCACATTATGTGAGCTTGTTCTTGTCTTTGTCTCAACATCATGTGCACTCAGTCTCGTCTTGATCCTCACTTCGTTTGGTCTTGGTCTTAGTCTCGTTCTTCAGTCTGTCTCAACATCATTTGATCTTAGTCTTGTCTCTGTGTCGATATCATTTGGCCTCTGTGTAAAATATGCATGAAGCTTCCTTTACTGTCATCGATTAGCAATTAGCACTTATTTTAGATTTGTTTAATAAAAGTAATGATAAAATGTGACTGATGTGTGACGTATCTTCCTATTTATCTGTTTAAATATCAAATAAATGCAATGGCAGCATTAATAAATCACATTATTAATACAACCCCACTTTCAATGAAGTTAGGACGTTGTGTAAAACATAAATAAAAACTGAATACAATGATTTGCAAATCCTTTTCAACCTATATTCAATTGAATACACTACAAAGACAAGATATTTAATGTTCAATCAGATCAACCTTTTGCAAATATTCACTCATTTTGAATTTGATGCCTGCAACACGTTCCAAAGAAGTTGGGACAGGGGCGTGTTTACCACTGTGTTACATCACCTTTCCTTTTAACAACACTCAATAAGCGTTTGGGAGCTGAGGACACTAATTGTTGAAGCTTTGTAGGTGGAATTCTTTCTCATTCTTGCTTGATGTAGAGCTTCAGTTGCTCAACAGTCCGGGGTCTCCGTTGTTGTATTTTGCGCTTCATAATGCGCCACACATTTTCAATGGGAGACAGGTCTGGACTGCAGGCAGGCCAGTCTAGTACCCGCACTCTTTTACTATGAAGCCACGGTGTTGTAACACGTGCAGAATGTGGCTTGGCATTGTCTTGCTGAAATAAGCAGGACGTCCCTGAAAAAGACGTTGCTTGGATGGCAGCATATGTTGCTCCAAAGCCTGTATGTACCTTTCAGCATTAATGGTGCCTTCACAGATGTGCAAGTTACTTATGTAATGGGCACTAACACACCCCCACACCATCAGAGATGCTGGCTTTTGAACTTTGCGCTAATATCAGTCCGGACAGTCCTTTTCCTCTTTGGCCCGGAGGGCACGACGTCCATGATTTCCAAAAACAATTTGAAATGTGGACTCGTCAGACCACAGGACACTTTTCCACTTTGTGTCAGTCCATCTCAGATGAGCTCGGGCCCAGAGAAGCCAGCAGCGTTTCTGGGTGGTGTTGATATATGGCTTTCGCTTTGCATGCCAGAGTTTTAACTTGCACTTGTAGACGGAGCGACGGACTGTGTTCACTGACAGTGGTTTTCTGAAGTGTTCCTGAGCCCATGTGGGAATATCCGTTACAGAATGATGTCGGTTTTTAATGCAGTGCCACCTGAGGGATCGAAGGTCACGAGCATTCAATGTTGGTTTTCTGCCTTGCCGGTTACTTGCAGAGAATTCTCCAGATTCTCTGAATCTTTTGATGATATTATGGACTGTAGATGATGAAATACCTAAATTCCTTGCAGTTGCACGTTGAGAAACGTTGTTCTTAAACTGTTGGACTATTTGCTCACGCAGTTGTTCACAAAGTGGTGAACCTCGCCCCATCCTTGCTTGTGAACGACTGAGCCTTTCAGGGATGTTCCCTTTATACCCAATCATGACACTCACCTGTTTCCAATTAACCTGTTCACCTGTGGAATGTTCCAAACAGGTGTTTTTTGAGCGTTCCTTAACTTTCCCAGTCTTTTGTTGCCCCTGTCCCAACATCTTTGGAACGTGTTGCAGGCATCAAATTCAAAATTATTGAATATTTGCAAAAAACAATAAAGTTTATCCGTTTGAACATTAAATATCTTGTCTTTGTAGTGTATTCAGTTGAATATAGGTTGAAAAGGATTTGCAAATCATCGTATTCTGTTTTTATTTATGTTTTACACAATGTCCCAACTTCATTGGAATTGGGGTTGTAGAAAAATACAGATAAAATGAAATAAATAGCCACTTTTTTGCTCTTTTAATACGGTTAAGTGTGTATTCTTCTGCCCCAGTGTGTATTCTTCCTCCTTTGTCTCATTCCTTTCTTCTCTCTCACATAAAGCTGAGATGGATTGAGCTAATGGGCTTTGGCTAAGTAGCAGTTACAGGAATGTGCACCGTGCATGTGTGTCTCCTCTGCTTTAATTGAAATGCATCTTCAGTATCCTACACATGCATGATGAACGCCTCCATTTAGCACTTCCAGCTTCAGAAAGGTGATGGACCTCATTTAGGCCAACGATTTATGGACTGTGCTTAGCTCATGCCTTCAGTAATGGCTATCTCTCTCACTCTCTCTCTCCCATTACCCCTCAGCCTCTCTCTTTTCTCTCTCATGTGTCTCCTTTACTATGCGCCAGCAATATCTCAATTCATTTCCCTTCATTTCATTTGGCCATCTTAATGGACAAGGGAATGGGGAAATGGAAGCCATTACTGAGCTCTGGACTTTCATTATTCTCTCTCTCTCTCTCTCTCTCTCCTTGCCCAAATTCTCTGCTGTAGGTCTCTAATGGTGAATGCTAATGAACAGAGACATCTTTAACAAAAAGACTTTGAACCACAGAAAACGGTCTTCTGTTAACTAGAATAGACGATGTTGTTCGGCGTTTGTGTCTGTTTGTGATGGACGCTGTTCCCTCTGTGGAGGCATGTTTTGGCTGATCGACTACATTTGTGATGAAGTGGCAGGACAATTGAGTAAACTTGACTTAATTTCACTGTAAAACTTTAAAAAGTTAAGAATTTTCTGTGCTCTACTGTTTTCTATCACTGTGTAAAAGATGCACAACTTTATTCCGAGTACAGTTAAAAACACTTTGCAAAAACACACTGCAAATAAAGAAAACTTCGGAAACGTACAGAGCCCTGCTGGGCACATCCCATATAAATAGAAATAATGTGTGGCCACGCCTTATTAATGCATGAGAACCAGATCCTAATGCATGGATCAAGACCATGTCTTATTAAGCCATGGCTACACATTAGGATCTCGTTTCCATGTCTTACTAACCTGTGGTCACACATAAGGATCTCGTTCCCACACCTTACTAAGTCATTGCCACAAATTTACTATCTTGTTCCTATGCCTTACTAAGATGTGGCCACACATTAAGATCTCATTCCCACTGCTTACTAAGTAGTGGCCCCGCGTTAGGATCTCGTTTCCATGCCTTACTAAGCTGTGGTCACACATAAGGATCTCGTTCCCACACCTTACTAAGTCATTGCCACAAATTTATTATCTTCTTCCCATGACTTACTAAGATGTGGCCACACATTAGGATCTTGTTCCCACGCCTTACTACGATGTGGTCATACATTAGGATCTAATTTCCACGCCTGATTAAGTCATGGCCATGACTTAATTATCTTGTTCCCATGCCTTACTAAGTTGTGGCCATGCATTAGGATCTTCCTCCTGCACCTTATTAAGTTGTGAACACGATTTAATTATCTTATTCCCATGCTTTTAAGTCACGGCCACAACACCAAATATTCTCATGAGAAACTGTAGAACAGACTCAGTTTATATCACAATACCTACATTTAGAGCCGTTTATTCATTCAGCCAAATGAGAAACTGTAGAACTGACTCAGTTTATATCACAATACCTACATTTAGAGCCAGTTATTCATTCAGCCTAATGAGAAACTGTAGAACAGACTCAGTTTATATCATAACACCTACATTTAGAGTCAGTTATTCATTCAGCCTAATGAGAAACTGTAGAACAGACTCAGTTTATATCACAATACCTACATTTAGAGCCAGTTATTCATTCAGCCTAATGAGAAACTGTAGAACAGACTCAGTTTATATCACAATACCTACATTTAGAGCCAGTTATTCATTCAGCCTAATGAGAAACTGTAGAACTGACTCAGTTTATATCACAATACCTACATTTAGAGCCAGTTATTCATTCAGCCTAATGAGAAACTGTAGAACAGACTTAGTTTATATCATAACACCTACATTTAGAGTCAGTTATTCATTCAGCCTAATGAGAAACTGTAGAACAGACTCAGTTTATATCACAATACCTACATTTAGAGCCAGTTATTCATTCAGCCTAATGAGAAACTGTAGAACAGACTCAGTTTATATCACAATACCTACATTTAGAGCCGTTTATTCATTCAGCCTAATGAGAAACTGTAGAACAGACTCAGTTTATATCATAACACCTACATTTAGAGTCAGTTATTCATTCAGCCTAATGAGAAACTGTAGAACAGACTCAGTTTATATCACAATACCTACATTTAGAGCCAGTTATTCATTCAGCCTAATGAGAAACTGTAGAACAGACTCAGTTTATATCACAATACCTACATTTAGAGCCAGTTATTCATTCAGCCTAATGAGAAACTGTAGAACAGACTTAGTTTATATCACAATACCTACATTTAGAGTCAGTAATTCATTCAACCTAATGAGAAACTGTAGAACAGACTCAGTTTATATCACAATACCTACATTTAGAGCCAGTTATTCATTCAGCCTAATGAGAAACAGTAGAACAGACTCAGTTTATATCACAATACCTACGTTTAGAGTCAGTTATTCATTCAGCCTAATGAGAAACTGTAGAACAGACTCAGTTTATATCACAATACCTACATTTAGAGCCAGTTATTCATTCAGCCTAATGAGAAACTGTAGAACAGACTCAGTTTATATCACAATACCTACATTTAGAGTCAGTTATTCATTCAGCCTAATGAGAAACTATAGAACAGACTCAGTTTATATCACAATACCTACATTTAGAGTCAGTTATTCATTCAGCCTAATGAGAAACTATAGAACAGACTCAGTTTATATCACAATACCTACATTTAGAGCCAGTTATTCATTCAGCCTAATGAGAAACTGTAGAACAGACTCAGTTTATATCACAATACCTACATTTAGAGCCGGTTATTCATTCAACTTAATGAGAAACTGTAGAACAGTCTCAGTTCATATCACAATACCTACATTTAGAGCCAGTTATTCATTCAGCCTAATGAGAAACTGTAGAACAGACTCAGTTTATATCACAATACCTACATTTAGAGCCAGTTATTCATTCAGCCTAATGAGAAACTGTAGAACAGACTCAGTTTATATCACAATACCTACATTTAGAGCCAGTTATTCATTCAGCCTAATGAGAAACTGTAGAACAGACTCAGTTTATATCACAATACCTACGTTTAGAGTCAGTTATTCATTCAGCCTAATGAGAAACTATAGAACAGACTCAGTTTATATCCCAATACCTACATTTAGGGCCAGTTATTCATTCAGCCTAATGAGAAACTGTAGAACAGACTCGGTTTATATCATAACACCTACATTTAGAGTCAGTTATTCATTCAGCCTAATGAGAAACTGTAGAACAGACTCAGTTTATATCACAGTACCTACATTTAGAGCCAGTTATTCATTCAGCCTAATGAGAAACTGTAGAACTGACTCAGTTTATATCACAATACCTACATTTAGAGCCAGTTATTCATTCAGCCTAATGAGAAACTGTAGAACAGACTTAGTTTATATCATAACACCTACATTTAGAGTCAGTTATTCATTCAGCCTAATGAGAAACTGTAGAACAGACTCAGTTTATATCACAATACCTACATTTAGAGCCAGTTATTCATTCAGCCTAATGAGAAACTGTAGAACAGACTCAGTTTATATCACAATACCTACATTTAGAGCCAGTTATTCATTCAGCCTAATGAGAAACTGTAGAACAGACTTAGTTTATATCATAACACCTACATTTAGAGCCAGTTATTCATTCAGCCTAATGAGAAACTGTAGAACAGACTCAGTTTATATCACAATACCTACATTTAGAGCCAGTTATTCATTCAGCCTAATGAGAAACTGTAGAACAGACTCAGTTTATATCACAATACCTACATTTAGAGCCAGTTATTCATTCAGCCTAATGAGAAACTGTAGAACTGACTCAGTTTATATCACAATACCTACATTTAGAGCCAGTTATTCATTCAGCCTAATGAGAAACTGTAGAACAGACTTAGTTTATATCATAACACCTACATTTAGAGTCAGTTATTCATTCAGCCTAATGAGAAACTGTAGAACAGACTCAGTTTATATCACAATACCTACATTTAGAGCCAGTTATTCATTCAGCCTAATGAGAAACTGTAGAACAGACTCAGTTTATATCACAATACCTACATTTAGAGCCGTTTATTCATTCAGCCTAATGAGAAACTGTAGAACAGACTCAGTTTATATCATAACACCTACATTTAGAGTCAGTTATTCATTCAGCCTAATGAGAAACTGTAGAACAGACTCAGTTTATATCACAATACCTACATTTAGAGCCAGTTATTCATTCAGCCTAATGAGAAACTGTAGAACAGACTCAGTTTATATCACAATACCTACATTTAGAGCCAGTTATTCATTCAGCCTAATGAGAAACTGTAGAACAGACTTAGTTTATATCACAATACCTACATTTAGAGTCAGTAATTCATTCAACCTAATGAGAAACTGTAGAACAGACTCAGTTTATATCACAATACCTACGTTTAGAGTCAGTTCTTCATTCAGCCTAATGAGAAACTGTAGAACAGACTTAGTTTATATCACAATACCTACATTTAGAGTCAGTAATTCATTCAGCCTAATGAGAAACTGTAGAACAGACTTAGTTTATATCACAATACCTATATTTAGAGTCAGTAATTCATTCAACCTAATGAGAAACTGTAGAACAGACTCAGTTTATATCACAATACCTACATTTAGAGCCAGTTATTCATTCAGCCTAATGAGAAACTGTAGAACAGACTCAGTTTATATCACAATACCTACAGTTAGAGTCGGTTATTCATTCAGCCTAATGAGAAACTGTAGAACAGACTTAGTTTATATCACAATACCTACATTTAGAGTCGGTTATTCATTCAGCCTAATGAGAAACTGTAGAACAGACTCAGTTTATATCACAATACCTACATTTAGAGTCGGTTATTCATTCAGCCTAATGAGAAACTGTAGAACAGACTCAGTTTATATCCCAATACCTACATTTAGAGTCAGTTATTCATTCAGCCTAATGAGAAACTATAGAACAGACTCAGTTTATATCACAATACCTACATTTAGAGTCAGTTATTCATTCAGCCTAATGAGAAACTATAGAACAGACTCAGTTTATATCACAATACCTACATTTAGAGCCAGTTATTCATTCAGCCTAATGAGAAACTGTAGAACAGACTCAGTTTATATCACAATACCTACATTTAGAGCCGGTTATTCATTCAACTTAATGAGAAACTGTAGAACAGTCTCAGTTCATATCACAATACCTACATTTAGAGCCAGTTATTCATTCAGCCTAATGAGAAACTGTAGAACAGACTCAGTTTATATCACAATACCTACATTTAGAGCCAGTTATTCATTCAGCCTAATGAGAAACTGTAGAACAGACTCAGTTTATATCACAATACCTACGTTTAGAGTCAGTTATTCATTCAACCTAATGAGAAACTATAGAACAGACTCAGTTTATATCCCAATACCTACATTTAGGGCCAGTTATTCATTCAGCCTAATGAGAAACTGTAGAACAGACTCAGTTTACAGTGTATTATAAATTTAAATATTTTGTATGTGTTTGAAATACATCACTATTAAGATTGATTGCATGTAGTTTTTCTGTCATGTAATCAAGCTAGTCTGTAATTGTAGAACCACAAAGTGCTTCTTTGTGGTAAGTGGAGCTGTTGAAATGGAAAATCAGTGTAGATACAGGGTAGGTTGTCCGTGAGGGTCTTCCCTTCATGTAGAACTGATGTACATGTTAGAATCAAATAATTTTAACACATTATGTTTTTCAATGTGTAAATTTGAGCCACACTCTGTTGAGTCAGTTTGGAAAATGTTCAAAACCGACTTACTCGTAGCTTCCTGCCCTGAAATCTCTCCCCCAGAACCGCCCCCCAGCCTGTAGCGTCCAGCAGAGTGATCAGTGACCCGCCCTGCGGTCTGGCAGAGTGCCAGGGCCGTCCCTACAGTCTCACACTCACTCAACTCCCCGTCTCACTGCTCTGGCCTGCATCACTCTCTCTCGCTCTCTGCTGGAGGGTTGCCAGATCCTCTTCATTTTCACTCTCCTCGAATCTGCTCCCTTTCCAAAAGTCCTTGGCTAGAATGTCTCCTGCTGCACACTAAAACATCCCAGAGGAACACTTTCATGGAAAGAGTGTCACATTCCTCCACCGTACACACACACATATATAAAGACCCTTTCCATGTGGGCAGTCAGATTGTAAATCTAGTCCGCATATATATGTGTGTGTGTGTGTGTGTGTGTGTGTGTGTGTGTGTGTGTGTGTGCGCGTGTGTGCGTGGGTGTGTGTGTGTGTGTGTTGACTAGTTTGCTTTGATATTATCATTATTTGTCAGCAGCCTTTCTCCACCTCAGGAAGATAATCTGTGACTGTGTCAGCAAAGTGAGTAAAGCAGCTTCAGCTCCATCTCCCCCTAGTCTTCTGTAGGAGCCTCAGAAACCTGCCAAAGAAGTAGAAATGAAGGATAAACCCAGATCACACCAACCCCAACAGTCCCCAGCAAACTCTAACAAATGCCATTGAACACCAACCAACAACATTAAACACCCTTATTGTCCAGCAAACATCATCAAATGCCAACAGACGTCATCAAACACCACCAAACACCAACAAACGTCATCAGACATCAAGCACCATCATTGTCCAACAAACATCAAACAACAACAAATTGAAACAAACACCAACTAACACATCAAACACCGACAAACACCATCAGATACCATTATTGTCCAATTAACGTCATTTAATCCTAACAAACGTCATCAAGCCCTAGCAAACATTAACAAGCACCAGGGAATGTCATCACCAACAGTCACCATCAAACACCAACACAAACATCATCATTGTCCATCAAGCATCATCAAATGTTAACAAATATCAGACACCAGCAAACACCAACAAACCTCATCAAACACCAATAAACTTCACCAAATACCATCAAACACAAACACCACCAAAATACTAATATTCTCCATTATATATATAAACCAAGGGAACCAGTGGTGGTAAAACATTCAAACTCTCACAGCAGCTCAGTGTTTGAGTTTGTAGGAGGATGCACGGTTGGTGTAATCTGGGCTAAATACTGTTGTTATGGTGGGTTTTCCAGGATATTTGCCTGTAGCAGTAGTTCTGTCTTAATCAAACATAGTTTGGTAACAGAACCACCTGCAGGTCTGGAGATGTTCTAGAGGTGTTTTGTTTATTGACTGACTAATGAAGAATACTGAATCAGTTATGAAAGAGGAAGTACATGTGGGAAGTGCAGCAGTGGCAAAAATGTGTCATGGGTCAAGCAATGAAGCTTAAAGGAGAAGCCTGTTACTCCTGAAACAGACCATTTATACCACAACAGCTGGACAGTCATTCTACACTTTGCTTTTGATTATTAAAAAAAACACAAATTACAAAAGCACCATTCACAACTGTGCAAAATAATGAAACACTAAACGTTTCTTATGGTGATGCAAGTTTGTTGTGACAGCAGCAAATTACTACTTCACACCATTACTACTTCACATATTACACACACAGCTCTGGATTTGAGACCAAACACCACATCGGAAGCATTTTTAGCTAAATTCCACCAGTTTCCACCAAGATTTTCTGCATAATTCAGTGGTTGAGGTGTAAACAGTTATTCAGAGTGGTTTGGTGTGAAATGGTTCAGATGTGGTGGAGATAGGAACCAGAGGTTGCCGTGACTAAACACAAATATAGACATTTTATTTACTGTCAAAACCACCAGTGAACCTACACGAGTCTTCTGAGTTTATATGGAATGTTGATGATGGGAAATAGTGGAAAATCTGAAATAATATATTTTCTTGGGCTGACTATTTTGCTTCACAAACGCATTTAATTTGAAAACCTTCTCAAAACTATTTAATTAATAATTTTCTCTGAGGGAGCTTTTTTAGGGAGTTGGACGTCTCATTCCTATCACCACCACTGTGCACAATTCTGACTCGGTAAATTTCTCTAGAAAAGAGCTTTCCACTCCAAAACTGAGTGAGTGAATGATTCTGTTTACATCTTAAATTATACATATTTCAAAAATTATGGAAAAGTTGCTTCCTTTCCATTTAGGAGAACAGGGTTCAAGCCCAGCTCAGGAAAGTGCATGCTGGGCTTCTAGTGCTATGTTTCAGTAATATCAGAGAATTTGTAGAGATTAGGCATACACTCTGTAATGTCTTCCGGTTTTCTCAAACACTAGAGGGCGCACCAATGCAAGTCCAAAATGAATTGGGTTAAGATAGAGCATTTGAGCAAAATCGTAGTGTATAAATAAATTAAATATTTCAATATGGGTCATTTTCTGAAGACAGAGAAGCATAAAACATTTTGATACTGCTTTTATATTTTTAAGAACTTTTTAATTAAAGTTATAGAAGCTAAAACAGTGCCTCATGACGCATTCATGATGTCAGTGAGAGCAAAAAGCCAAGGAATCACCAACCAATCAGCACTCAGTAGCAGTAATGATAAGCAATCAGCACTTAGTAGCAGTAATGTTAAGTAATTAGCACTTAGTAGCAGTAATGTTAACAAATCAGCACTCAGTAGCAGTAATACTAAGCAATCAGCACTTAGTAGCAGTAATGTTAACAAATCAGCACTCAGTAGCAGTAATACTAAGCAATCAGCACTCAGTAGCAGTATTGCTAAGCAATTAGCACTCAGTAGCGCTAATGTTAAGCAATCAGCACTCAGTAGCGCTAATGTGAAGCAATCAGCAATTAGTAGCAGTAATGTTAACAAATCAGCACTCAGTAGCAGTAATACTAACTAATCAGCACTCAGTAGCAGTAATGCTAAGCAATCAGCACTCCGTAACAGTAATACTAAGCAATCAGCACTTAGTAGCAGTAATGTTAACAAATCAGCATTTATAGCAGTAATACTAAGCAATCAGCACTCAGTAGCAGTAATACTAAGCAATCAGCACTCAGTAGCAGTAATGCTAAGCAATCAGCACTCAGTAGCACTAATGCTAAGCAATCAGCACTAGTAGCAGTAATGTTTAGCAATCAGCACTCAGTAGCAATAACACTAAGCAATCAGCACTCAATAGCAGTAATGCTAAGCAATCAGCACTAGTAGCAGTAATGTTTAGCAATCAGCACTCAGTAGTAGTAATGCTAAGCAATCAGCACTCAGTAGCAGTAATGCTAAGCAAACAGCACTCAGTAGCTGTAATGCTAAGCAAACAGCACTCAGTAGCAGTAATGCTAAGCAATCAGCACTAGTAGCAGTAATGTTTAGCAATCAGCACTCAGTAGCAGTAATGCTAAGCAATCAGCACTCAGTAGCAGTAATGCTAAGCAAACAGCACTCAGTAGCTGTAATGCTAACCAGTGCACACTCAGTAGCTGTAATGCTAACAGGTCAGCACTCAGTAGCAGTAATATTAGCATCCTGCTGCTCAAAACTTGTTTGCTGTAGAAAAAAGGAAACATACAGGTGAATTTTCTTTTCTTTTTTAGTCAAACACTTCTTTCTGCTTTCTATAATTAAAGGAAAATTCTAGGCAAGTGATTAGAAACTATTTCATCTTTTCATTTTCAGCTGTTTAGGTCCATTTAGTTCCATTGATTGAGGCCCTCTGCTGTTTTGCAGTCCAGTTTCTCATATAATGGGGGAAATAGAAATAGGCCAGGCTCCTCATACACCATCTCTGGTTAGATAATTATGTCACTCTGTTCTGTCATTGCAACCCTTAGTGATGTGTTTATCTTAGAAAATCATATAGCACTAAAAATCTGATTTATCACGCAGTCCTGGGTTAAAGTAAAACCTGGTGAGATTATTTGCGAGCTGTAAAATGCTAACATGAGTTTGAGTAACAGTACCCAAGCTTCTCTTCCTGCCGTTGGCTGTGAATGTTTGCAATATGTCATTTATTTCTTTCTGCTGGTGGAATATATTTGAGCTGGAAGCTCTCTTCACATACAACACCAAGAGTGATCGCTGTTGACAAACGCCATCCATCCACACACACACACACACACACACACACACACACACACACACACACACACTGAAGGTCTCATGCTTCACTGGGTTTGACATTCTCATCCATTAGTGCATGTAGGTGAGATGAGGTCCGGCGCCACAGGCAACCTCGCAAGGAGAAGTGGAAGATACTCCGAGTCCGCGCTGCCTCGAGAACTGGCACAAATGTCAAGCGTCCTACCACAGCGCTGTTGAAAATAGCAAAGGTCAAAGTGCAAGAGCCTTTGACATTGTGCATTCTTCCTGTTTACCCATCAGCCCAAAAATACACACAACAGAGACAACATGTACCTTCAGAAACGGCCGATTAAATACAAGTTATTGATTTCTTAGGAGATGCTGTGAGGAGATTACAGATAAGATAATCCCTCTGCATAAGGAAGGAGGAAGTCAGAATGAAGAAACAGGAGTTTTTAAGATTAAGTCACCCTTATTAGTCTAACAACAGGGAAATTTCACCTTCTCATTTTAATCCATCCATACAGTCAAACACCACATAAACACTAGTGAATGCACACACATTAGTGGGCAGTGAGTACATTTGCCGGGAGTGGTGGGAAGCCCTATCCACAGCGCCCAGGGAGTAGTTAGGGGTTAGGTGTTTTGCTCAAGGGCACTTCAGTCATGTGCCGTCGGCTCAGGGGATCAAGCCGATGACCTTCCAGTCACTAGACTGGTTCCCTAACCTGCAGCCCATGACTGCCCCCCACCTTTAATCTTGTTTCCAAAACAAGGTTAAAAGCTACAGAGAAAATGGGGCTCCTAACAACCACCTGGAAGACCTGGTAGACACCAACACTGCCCTATCAGATATACAGCACTTAAAGCTTTGATGCTCTCGAATAACATATCTTGTTCACCAAGTGCATTAAAGTGCATACTGCATTTAAGTGCCAGTATCGGTGCCAATGCTGTATCTGTATCAGTGCAACACTAACAGATTCTGCATTTAAGTGCCAGTATCAGTGCCAATGCTGTATCTGTATCGGAGCAAGACTAGCAGATACTACATTTAAGTGCCAGTATCAGTGCCAATGCTGTATCTGTATCAGAGCAAGACTAGCAGATACTACATTTAAGTGCCAGTATCAGTGCCAATGCTGTATCTGTATCGGAGCAAGACTAACAGATATCGCATTAATGTACCAGAATCGGTGCTGATGCTGATACAGTATCGGTGCAACACTAACGGAAATTGTTCAGAATTTGTCTGAATGCACATTCCTGTTAAAAAAAACTCCACCAAGCCGCCTCTGGCTGTGTTACATCACACCGTCCTCTCTCTGTATGTGTACGTTCTTACATACAGGTGCACATACATGTACAAACAAGCACTGTATGTAAACATATGCATTCATATACATATATATATATACGCACACACTCACACACACGTGTGATTAGCTGAGTTCACTGCTGTGTAACGGGGGCCTGTGGGGTTTAACCTACTTAGAACAGCATTTAAAAATGTATGAGTGAGATTTGAGCGCTGTGCACGGCACAATAAGGAATCCACACTTGCTTTGATCTCCGTCTCTCTCCCTCCCTCCCTCCCTTGCTCTCTCGCTCTCTATGCTTTTCTTCTCCCCCTCCTCCTCTGAGCTAAAACTTGAAATGGAACCCTACAGACTTTCCCTATGCCTTCTGGGAGATTTATAATCCATATTGCACATGGGAGGAGATCTGAATGAGATTTATCTGCTCGAAATTTCATATCTGTTTTGCGGAGGCGTTTTGGGGGGAGGGGTAAACTAGATTAGCGAAAGATAGATGGAAGATGGAAGGATGCTAATATAAACAGATGGACCGACGGAAGGAGAGATGGATGGTAGGATTTTTGGCACACAGGCTGGTACACAAACACACACGGTGGTATTTCAGGACAGTGCAAAAGTCAGAGACCACCCTTCATTTGGTTAAACAGCTGCTAAGTGCAGTTTGTTTGTTTTTCAGGAAAAAATCAGAAAACATGTTCAAGAGAAAATTACACAGAAGCCTCAACTAAATACACTTTCATCTTGCTTTCAGGTTTGCAAAGAAAAGTTCAGTCTTAGAAGCTTTTTGATGATTTTCTGAAGTGATCAAACACATTCAGTGGTGTTGAGGTCTGGACTCTGGAGTGGTCAGTCCGTTGTTCAGCTTCTTTGTTTGGTGTGTCCGTCTCCTTTTCTCGGTGAGGTTCTTCTTGAACAGCTACGCATCCTTTCAGACCCATAGCACTGAGTCGTCTTCTCACAGTGGAAGAGTGGACAAAAACATTATCAATTGTAAGTTGGGGTCTAAAGTCCATCCTAAACCTCACGTTGAGATTAGTTAGTGTAAAACTAGCAACACACTGAATTTTGGTTGCACCACAGGCACTTACAGTACATCTTCAGTACATTCAGTGGTGTCCTCAAAACATCCATCTCTCATAGTGCTGTTGTCGGAAGAAAACCTTGTATCTCCACAACAGCAACTTTACAGGAGAAGGAAAAAGCATACTTTACTTTTCATTTCAGACTTTTTCTCCCCAAAGTCATTTTCAGTCATTTGTTTCAGTCCATTCAATGTGCAATTTACATACAATGTAACAGGTAAGAGGTATTTTTTACATTAAAAACTGAAAAACATCAAAAACAGAGATACAAGGTTTTCTTCCAACAGCAGCGATATACGTGTTTATTCTGCTGCTGGAATTCTTCCGTTGTTCAAACTGGGTTCATGTGCACAATATTTTAACGGCACTTTATCAATGAACGATCGTTACCGTTAGCAAAGCTGCGACTAATGTAATTGAACACACACACACTAGGGGGCAGTAAGTACACTTGCCCTGAGCGATGGGCAGCTCTAATCACAGCACTCAGGGAGCAGTTGGGGGTTAGGTGTCTTGCTCAAGGGCGGTTCAGTCACGTACTGTCACCTCAGGGGATTAAACCAGCAACCTTCCAGTCACAAGGCTGGTTCCCCAGCCTCCAGCCCACGACTGCCCCCATGTTAGCTGTGTTAGTTATATTTTATTAGTAATCTGTGTTATATATTGTATGATAATAAGGTCAACGTCACACAACCTGAGCATGATGGAGCTGCTCTCCTCTCTTATTACTCTGAACGCAGTCGACTTGTGTACTGCAACAGAGTTGCCCACTTGTTTTGGAACGACCCTGTAAAAGATATCTCGGAGCCAGAAACAAAGTAGGACTCAGGGCTCTGTTCCTGTCTGTGAATGGAGCCCCTTTCCATCTCCAATCGACGAAAAAGTGTAATCCATCTTGCAGAAGGGGTTGCACCTCAAACTGAGGCGCGTTTTGTTTTCTTGCAAGTTTTACCATTGATCAAATCGACCAGTCATTTTCACTGATTTCTTTAAGGCAGAATTCACAGCTGCTATAGGACATGTGTATAACTAAAAGCTGATCTTTGGTGCAAACAGTTAAGTTCTAGTAGCTCGTAAACTTGAACATATTTGCAGTTTATGTCCAAACTAGGCTACAGTCGAGCTGGTGCAACTAGCTGCTGATGTAAAAGGCCATACGTCTCACTTATGATTAGATCACTCTGTTAATTCCAGGTATAAACAAGGCTTCAGAAACATTTTCACCCAGTGCTCACAAAGCAGTAGAGCTGTTTAATTCCCCAGTGTTCAGATATGAATAGATACTTTTTTCTTCTGTAATGTTCAAAGAGCTTCTTCGAACCTTCCTGCTCATCCATTTCTACACAAACTCGCCCTAATGAGAGTCTCTGGCAGCCGCTGTATGTGAGGAACACAGGGGAACTCCTGGGCTGTGTTTTCCCACGCTGTCAGCTCGCTAACACACTGGAGAACAACTTGCACTCTAAAAACCTGCACTCTCCTTTCTGTCTCTCTCCATATCTCATTACTCTTCCACCTCGCGTTCACTGCCACAGCAGATTCAGCGGAGGAGATTCAGAGAAGGGACCATCAGGGCTGCTATGTTGTTGCTGCATTTCTCTCTTAAAGGTGCACTTACCTAGTCAGAGTTTGGTGAGGCCACCACATTCTAAATTAAACACTATATTAAAGTAGAGCGAGTTTGTTGAGCAGCTTTATGATGATCCGGTGCAGATAAACATGATCTCGACATGATCTCAACATGACTGCTGGTTTGCCACCCCGCCCTGTGCTCTGACTCTGCTCAGGAGAACCAAACTCTTCATTTCCTTCATGATCGGAGCTGAAACACAGATTTAAAACGAAAACAGTGAACAATATTTTTCACGCAGCGTTTTGGAAAACAGCATGAAGCTTTTCTGTCAGCTTCTTATTCAGATTTTCCATTGCACCTTAAATGATGCTGTAGTTACAGGTTCACGCAGGTTAACTGTTCTGGTAACTCTGCAGCATTTAAGGTGGAACGGAGGATTAGAATAAGAAAGTGGCCTCGTGGAACGATAACTAATAATCCAGATGCTCAGGGATGAAAACCCCACTTTAAACCTGATTATCTGGCTACATTTACGACATTTGGCTGACGCTCTTCTCCAGAGCGACTTACAATTTGATCATTTTACATAGGTAGGCCAAGGCAGTGTTAGGAGTCTTGCCCAAGGACTCTTATTGGTATAGTGTAGGGTGTTTGCCCAGGTGGGGATTGAACCCCAGTCTACAGTATAGAAGGCAGAGGTGTTAACCACTACACTATCCCAACCAACCAGCTTAAGTGCCTAAGAGTGGTTTATTTTCATATGACTACAGAAATGATTTTCTTAGAACTTCACTCTGAGTTTCTCCCTTCAGCGGCCTTATCATGTGAAATGTGAATCCTGTTGGTAACGTGCTGAAACATTAATCATCTCTAATAGTTTGTCAAGCTGCCTGATCTTACTTGGAATCTGTGAATTTATCATCATATCACTATAATATCTGTAGCTACACACAAAAATGGGTGAACTATATTTGTGATGGTTTAACATCTGCTGTATCCGTTTATCACAGACTCCTTAAAGTGAATGTGAGAAGTCGACTTCATTGATTCCACAGCAGGAGTCGAGAGTCCAGAGAAACCGCGTTCTGCATCACTAGTTTAGAATGAAAAGTAGCCTGTCTAGAAGATTTAGCAAGTTAGCGTTATATTTCATGACCTTTGACTTCCTTAACTCTCTCCAGCTCTGGAAAGCCACGTTGATGTTCATATTCAGTGTCCAGTTCACTATCCAGGATGAGTGCTACTAAGTTTGCTAGCATGCTAGCAAGATAAGCTTTAATTAGCTCATACATTCAGTTGTTAGGTATTTGTTAATGTTCTTAAACATGTCCTTTAAAAAATCACACTTTTCACTGTTTGTTTTATTGTTTGCTAAACATAGCCTAACTAGCCAAATAGCTGGTTAGCAATGCTATGTGGTAAGATAACTGGCTAGCCTGTGTCTACATTATCTGTCTACATTATCTGTCAGTTGATGAAATGACTTAAAATTTTGTACCTATTAGTTTTATGTGGGCAGTCATGGGCTGGAGGTTAGGGAACCAGTCTCGTGACCGGAAGGTCACCAGTTCGATCCCCAGAGCCGACAGCACATGACTGAGGTGTCTTTGAGCAAGACTTTGTCCTTGTGTTTCTTGCTTAACTCATTTTTTAACGTCAGGCACAGACTGAATACTTTCCTGCTGGTCCAGATGGCTAATTAGCACAATCAGTTGTCCATCCATTCATCCATTTTCTAAGCCGCTTCTCCCTCAGGGTTGCAGGGGGGTGCTGGAGCCAATCCCAGCAGTCATCAGGCGGAAGGCAGGATACACCCTGGACAGGTCGCCAGTCCATCGCAGGGTGATAAGTTGTTAAAGAAATAAAAGCTACCGAGAGCAGGCCATGCAGCCTAGATTAATCTGTGTCTGAGGATTATAACTAAACAAATTTGGTGAAAATCGGTTGAGTAATAAAGAAGTTGTGGCCGATTTAATCCTGAGACTCATCATCTCTCAGTACAAGTGAGTTTGTTCACAAGTGGATCTTGACCTCTCCAACATAGTGGATGCACAGACGTATCGCCTCAGATAGAGAACAAAAGACAACACAGTATCTAAGTATGGATATCTCTGAGCAGGAGGCACTGGTAGGAATTTGAAAAGCAGGCTGATGATGTCAATTGGAAAATCATATCATGCTGGTGGTGGAACTGGCAATTTGATGATTTACTGACCAAAAAAATGTGAGAATTCCTATTTAACACTGATCAAAACATCATCTTCCTCTCTTTCTTTTAGGGACTGACAGTTATGCTGCCGCCAGCTAATCTAGGAGCATCATGTGACCTCCAGTGTTCGTCCTCCCTTCTCCTCCTCTCCCTCCAGCTCTGATCTGATCTGGTCCATTTCCGGCACTCAGGAGAAGTGTTAACTGGCCTGGATACACAACAGAAGCAGCCTGGACACGTTTTTTGCTGTTTTCTCAGTCTTGGGAAACGTGAATTTTCACTTGACTTGTGTCTTAAACATTATTTTGGTTTTAAAACCTGGATTGCGTGACCGTTTTACGTTACCCGCTCATCTGACCACACATAAACAGGCCCAAATTCATCCACTATACAAGGAATATAAGGAATATTAAGTACTTTTTCCCACTGGACCGTCTTAGGACCTCACCATGGAGATGTAGAAGTTTGTGTGACCGCGGATTACCGTGTCCGAGTGGCCATGTCTGGTAATGGAAAGCCTCTGCCGGGGTCCGGCGGGGTCGGAGCTCCTTTGGGGGCATTCCCCATGCCCCCGTACCCATATTTTTTCCCCCACATGCTGGGGAGCCTGTCACCGACCGCCCTGCCTGGGCTTCCTGTGAGCGTATACAGCACGCCGTCACCAGCCAGTGAGTAACTCAACGTCTACTGTGACCTTAGGCTTGGCTTAGTGAGGGCTAGATTTATTATCAGTGCTAATAAAATCATGCTGTATTGTTATATGAAGTATTTATGGCGCAGCCCTTGTTGAAACAAGGGGAGAAACTGTGGGAAGTTCAGATTTAAAATTTTCAATCCATTTGTGTTGCATCAAGATACTTTATCGTGAAGATATTTTATCATGATTTGAATTTGACCGGTCTTTATATACTCTTAAACACGTAGACTTGAACTTGTCCGCACAGGATGTAAAACAAATGTCAATGAATTGACATGATTTTGCATACAAATTAAAAGGTAAATCGAAAGTATGGTAAAATAACCGTGATATCTCAGTGCCTTTCAATGGTTAAGAGTTGTACTTTCTCACTGGCTGTAATGTGAAAGATAACAAACTTTTCTTTGGAAATGAATTTGTGGTGGTCGTTCATGTTGCTAGTTATCGCAGTGTTATAGTTTGATGTTGCTATTTGTAAAGTTCTTAATGTTGCCATTTAATAGTTATAGCAATAGTTATGCCTAGTTATAGAACGAGCTGTTTGCTAGGTTCTAGAATGATGTTGCTATTTTTTAAATTCTTATCATTGCTAGTTGCTAGTAGCTGTCACATATGCATGTTATAGTTTGCTAGTTGAATGATTATGAGTTGCTAGTTGAAGGTACCTAGCAGTAACACATAATATTTGCAATAGTTGATCATTGAACTGTTGCTTGAACTAGCTTGCAAGTTAAGTTGCAGACTACCGTGTAAGTGACTTGCTAGTTGCTGTTGCTGTTTGTAAATTTCTTAATGTTGCTAGTCGCTAGTCATAGCAATGTTATAGTTTTCTAATTGAACCATTGCTAGTTGCTTGTAATTGCTAGTTGAAGGCACTAGTGTTAACATATAAGCTATAGTATTTGCTATAGTTGCTCATTGAACTGTTGCTGGAAGTGGCTTGCCTATTTAAGCTGCAAATTAACTTATAAAGGACACGCTAGTTGCAAGTTTGATGTTGCTATTTGTAAAGTTCTTAATGTTGCTAGTTGCTAGTCATAGCAATGTTATAGTTTTCTAATTGAACCATTGCAAATCGCTTGTAGTTGGTCATTGAAATGGTACATAATCTATAGTAACTGTTATGGTTGCTCATGAACTACTAGCTTGGTAGTTAAGCTGCAGACTAACTTATGGTTTGCTAATTTACAGTGGGGCAAAAAAGTATTTAGTCAGCCACTGATTGTGCAAGTTCTCCTACTTAGAAAGATGAGAGAGGTCTGTAATTTTCATCATAGGTGCACTTCAACTATGAGAGACAATATGAGAAAAAAAAATCCAGGAAATCACATTGTAGAATTTTTAAAGAATTTATTTGTAAATTATGGTGGAAAATAAGTATTTGGTCAATAACAAAAGTTCAACTCAATACTCTGTAACATAACCTTTGTTGGCAATGACAGAGGTCAAACGTTTCCTGCAAGTCTTGACCAGGTTTGCACACACTGTAGCTGGTATTTTGGCCCATTCCTCCTGCAGATCTCCTCTAGAGCAGTGATGTTTTGGGGCTGTTGCTGGGCAACACGGACTTTCAACTCCCTCCGCAAATTTTCTATGAGGTTGAGGTCTGGAGACTGGCTAGGCCACTCCAGGACCTTGAAATGCTTTTTACGGAGCCACTCCTTCGTTGCCCAAGCAGTATGTTTGGGATCATTGTTATGCTGGAAGACCCAGCCACGTTCCATCTTCAATGCTTTCACTGATGGAAGGAGGTTTTGGCTTAAAATCTCACGATACATGGCCCCGTTCATTCTTCACTTAACACAGATCAGTCGTCCTGTCCCCTTTGCAGAAAAACAACCCCAAAGCTGGTCCTATCCTCTTCTGGATCATTCATATGCTCTCTGGCAAACTTCAGATGGGCCTGGACATGTACTGGCTTAAGCAGGGGGACACGCCTGGCACTGCAGGATTCGAGTCCCTCTTGGCTAGCCTTTGTTACTTTGGTCCCAGCTCTCTGCAGGTCATTCTTCAGATCCCTCCATGTAGTTCTGGGATTTTTGTTCACCGTTCTCATGATCATTTTGACCCCATGGGATGAGATCTTGCGTGGGCCCCAGATCGAGGGAGATTATCAATGGTCTTGTATGTCTTCCATTTTCTTACAATTGCTCCCACAGTTGATTTATTCACACCAACCTGCTTGCCTGTTGTAGATTCACTCTTCCCAGCCTGGTGCAGGTCTACAATTTTCTTCCTGGTGTCCTTCGACAGCTCTTTGGTCTTGGACATGGTTGAGTTTGGAGTGTGACTGTTTGAGGCTGTGGACAGGTGTCTTTTATACAGATAACGAGGTCAAACAAGTGCCATTAATACAGGTAATGAGTGGAGGACACAAGAGCTTCTTAAAGAAGAAGTTGCAGGTCTGTGAGAGCCAGAAATCTTGCTTGTTTGTGGGTGACCAAATATTTATTTATCACCATAATTTACAAATAAATTCTTTAAAAATCCTACAATGTGATTTCCTGGATTTTTTTTCTCATTTTATCTCTCATAGTTGAAGTGTACCTATGATGAAAATTACAGACCTCTCTCATCTTTCTAAGTAGGAGAACTTGCACAATCAGTAGCTGACTAAATACTTTTTTGCCCCACTGTATGTTGATATTTGTGACGTTCTTAATGTTGCTAGTAGCTGTCACATATACATGTTATAGTTTGCTAGTTGAACTGTTTCTAGTTGCTTGTAATTGCTAGTTGAAGGCGCTAATGGTAATGTATAAGCTGTAGTACCTGCTATAGTTGCTCATTGAACTATTGCATGAACTAGTTTAGTTAAGCTGTAAACTAACTTATAAGTGACTTGTTAGTTGCTAGCCTGATGTTGATATTTGTAAAGTACTTAATGTTGCTAGTTGGTAGTTATATCAACGATATAGTTTGAACCATTGCTAATTGCTTGTAGTTGCTAGATGAAGGTACTAATGGTAACATACAAGCTATTACTTGCAGTTGCTCACCATTGCTAGAACTAGGCTAGTTGCTAGCAAACTAATTTGTACTTGTTAGTTGCTAATTGCTAGTTGAGCTGTTTCTAGTTGGTTTCTGTTGCTAGTTGTAACATATTGTACAGTTTATAGTGAAAATGTTGCTTGTTACTTATAGTTTGCTGGCTTTATTATTATTATCATATCGGACTAAAGTTGTATCTGATGATCATATAGTGTATGAATATCCAGTCTTCTGACTGGATCTTCAGGCTTCCGAAGGGCTGGATCATCCTTGTATCCATCCATCTTGTAACTGCTCATTTTCTTCTTCATTTACCTTCAGCTCTTCCAAGCATAATGGTATTGTCCAATGATTAATTCTTCTTGAAAAACGTCCAAAATAAGAGCTTCAGTTTGGTTATCTTGGCTTCCAGTGACAGGTGAGGCATGATTGGGCCGAGGATCCATTTGTTTGTTTTTTTGCTGTCCTCTCACGAGCCTGATGGGGCAGAATTACTGCAAACATGTTGGTGATCAGGATCATCTTGTGGAGTCCTTCAAGTTTCGGTTTTAGGGCCTTTGCTTTTCTCTTTTGTACATGTAATCTCTAGGTGATGTCATTAGCAAACACAATATAAATGTTTATAGCCTTGCTGATGACACCCAGTTTTCCATTCCTTCTGGTGATCAAGACTCTGTAGACAGACTAACCAGCTGTGTGTCAGATATTTCCCGATGAATTTTCTATAATTAAATCATGAAAAAACTGAAATACTGATCATTGGTACAGAAACTCGGAGAAAAATGATTTACGAGAAACTTGGTTGTTTACCTTCATATACCAAACCTGAAGTATGAAACCTGGGTGTGATCTAAGACTGTGACCTCTGTTTTGAAAACAGTCACTAAAGTAGCTTTTTATCATCTAAGAAATATCACTAAATTCTAGCCTTTTCCCTCTCAGGACAACGCAGAGAAACATGCATTTGTTACAGCAGAGTTGATCACTGTAATGATCTTCTTACTGGACTTCCTAAGAAAACTATACATCCCTCATTACTCTTACAAAATGCAGCAGCATCCTAACAAAAACAACACAGAGAGATCAGATCAGTCCCGCTTTAAAAGAGCTGCACTGGCTGCCTGTATCATTCAGGATAGATTTTAAAGTTCTGCTTCTAGTTTTTAAGGCTCTAAATAACCCTATAGAACCACTTACATCAACTTTCTGTTTATGACCTTAGATCTGAAGATACTGACCTTCTACAAACACCCTCAGTAAAATTTGAAAATGTGGAGAGACACAGTTAACACAAGAGCTTCAGTATTTTGTACTGTTTGTGTAATAAAAACCAGTTTCTTGTGATTTGTCAGCGATACATCTGAGACATTGTCACATGTCTTTTTTTCCACCCCCAGTGTGACCCGAAAATCCCGGATGGGGAAACCCAGGGATGCGAATGTGAATGGGGATGAACCTTTCACATCCAGTTAAAATGCATTTTAGCACGTTTAAACATCAAATTTGATACTCAAACTAATATCAAACAATGGATTATCACCATGAAATGCTCTGTTTAATACTGTGTTGTTAATCAAAGTTTACACCTTTAGCTAAGTTACCATAGCAGACTCCTTTCAGCTGCGCAGCTTCAAACCACCGCCTCACTTTACTAGGCTTTTTTCAATGTTAGCCTCATTCACTGCACATACTGCTCATATTAATTCATTTTTATAATCAGTGTACTCAGTTAATGGCTAGAGCTCACTTTTAATAAACATCTGAAAATGCAGCCCTTTAACTGAGTGCTTCATTAAAACTCTCGAGTTGTTTACCTTTTAATTTGATCTGAGTCATTTTCTTTTATGATTCTAAATTATTACATATTACATACAGCTTTATCTCCTGTAAAGCACTGTGAGATGCACTGCCATGAAAAGTGCTCTATAAATAAGAGTTCCATCCATCCATTTTCTAAGGCGCTACTCCGTCAGGGTCGCGGGGGGGTGCTGGAGCCTATCCCAGCAGTCTTCGGGCGGAAGGCAGGAGACACAGACAGGAGGGCAGACAGACAGACACTCACACCTAGGGGCAATTTAGCATGTCCAATCGACCTGACTGCATGTCTTTAGACTGTGGGAGGAAACCGGAGAACCTGGAGGAAACCCACGCAGACACGGGGAGAACATGCAAACTCCACACAGAGAGGACCCCGGTCGCCTGGCCGGGGAATCGAACCCAGGCCCTCCTTGCTGTGAGGTGACAGCGCTACCCACCATGTCACCGTGCCGCCGTATAAATAAGAATCATTATTATTAATCATTATATTATCACATCCAACATCCATGCCCTCATTTTTCCAGTCATTGTTATTTTTATTTATTTATTTTTTTGTTTAGCTTGTCTGTCTTGTCCATGCAGAGAAATTGCATGAAAACATCCTGTAACTCATATGCAGTGTCTCCTTTTCAGCCTCTTGGTGCTGTTACTGAGTTTCAAAGGATTCCTTTCAAAGCAGAAACGGCTCAGACTTTGTTGAATGATTAATACATGCACTCATAGTGCGATGTGGTTGAGGGCCGAACCGGGGATAAGACGCATCTATTTTTTTGCATTTTAGCACCAATCTACAGCTCTAGGGGAGACGATGTCCATCAGATTGATGTGAACAGACTAATTGTGTTTGTTTATTTGACATGTTGTTTGAATGGAGGCCATGCATGTAATGGTGTGGGCAGCGGGCTGGCGGGGGGCTGATGTGTCAGATCATGTTGATTTGTTTAGCCTCTCTCAGGCTGATTGGTCTGTTTTAAACTTTTTTTTGAACATTCCGGCGTAAAACCACCGGAATGTTCCTGAGCAACACACGGATGCCATCCTACCCACGATGCCCTGGAGGCATTTGGCCTTGTGTGAACTCGTGGAGTGTGAGTGTGTGTCTTTGTGTGCACTGTTTGTCTGCTAACACACAGCATGAGGATGCAGATACGAGTCCTCCAGATCTGACAGATACGCTGAGTAATCTAATACAGCAGTGATGCTGATATACTGCATTATTGCTGTGTCACATTTCTGACCTACTTCCTAATTATAGTAAGAGTGAGTGCCGAGCCCTGTGTCTTATTCTTTAACCCCTTATAGTCTGACCTTATTATTCTGTTAGTAATCGTGTAAATATGCCGGGCTTCTTACATTGTCTGGGTTAATTATTCAGTAATTGCATGGAAAACCATGCAAAAGTGATAATCTAATTGCTATGAATTATTTAGTATCTGCTATGAATTATTTAGTATCTGCTATGAATGATTGAATATCTACTCTGAATTACTCAGTATCTGATATGAATTATTTAGTATCTGCTATTAATTATTCAGTATCTGCTATGAATTATTCAGTATCTGTTATGAATTCTTCAGTATCTATTATGAATTATTCATTATCTGCTATGAATTATTCAGAATCTGCTATGAATTACTGAGTAACTATTATGAATTATTCAGTATCTGCTATGAATTATTCAGTATCTGCTATTATTTATTCAGTATCTGCTATGAATTATTCAGTATCTGCTATGAATTATTGAGTAACTATTATGAATTATTCAGTATCTGCTATTATTTATTCAGTATCTGCTATGAATTATTCAGTATCTGCTATGAATTATTGAGTAACTATTATGAATTATTCAGTATCTGCTATTATTTATTCAGTATCTGCTATGAATTATTCAGAATCTGCTATGAATTATTCAGTATCTGCTATTATTTATTCAGTATCTGCTATGAATTATTCAGAATCTGCTATGAATTATTGAGTAACTATTATGAATTATTCAGTATCTACTATGAATTATTTAGTATCTGTTATGAATTATTCTGTATCTATTATGAATTATTTAGTATATACTATGAATTAATTAGTAACTACTATGAATTATTCAGTATAACCATTTTTAAAAAATGTTTTATATAACGACACATTCTCCATCCATCTGAAGAACTGTTTCATTGTGCAAAGGACCATTTAAGCATGAAATGGTTCTCTGTAGAACCCATGGCTCTAAAAAGAACCATTCCTTTTATTAAAGAGCCCTTCATTTCTAAAAAAGATGGTTCTTCAAGGGTTCTTTAGTAAATAAAATGGTTCTAAATAGAACCACAAACACTCAAAAACCCTTTAAATGATTAAAGGGTTCTTTGCATCATGAAAGGGTTCTTCAGATTGATGGAGAATGTGAATGTGCTAAACATAGTTCCATCTTGACATCGTAACTGTAGAAGAGCCCTTTTGGATGCTACATAGAACCATTTTAAAAAAGGTTCTATATAGAACTATCTACTGCTCTTTCTCCATCAATCTGTGTAACTTTTAATAACGCAAATAACCCATTAATCATGCTAAGTGTTTGAATGTTTTCGTTATTAAAGAATCTTGAAGAACCATCTTTTTTAAGAGTGTACAGTGCAAAACTGAAGACATGTCCTGACTGTTCAACTGCTGTTGATGTTAAGGGGAAAACAGTGTAAATGAAATCATTTGCTGAACTGTCACTGTAAGAATAATCTCCTCTGCATGTCTGAGTTGACAGTAGAGTGTAGAGCTTTGAGCTGGCAGGCTGGAGTGAATCTGGTGCTGAAGAACAGTAGGAGGCTCTACAGTCACGCAGGTGAATGTAGCCTCTCCTGGTCCTGGGGCAAATAACACACTCCTCTAATCTCCACACACTCCTGTCTGACGAGCACTCTCTGCCACTCATGGGGGCTAATTATTACACACACCCCGCTGGGCTCGCGAAAAAAACACTCGGCAAGCTGTCACATGAAGGAGGGGAACACCGCGACAATCGGTGCACAGTGTGAGGAGGAATCTGTGCTGTTTCTCACTCACCAAAGAAGATGCGGAGGCTTGTATACAGGAGGCCCCTCGATACGGCTGGATCTAGAACAATGTATCTCAGCTCTGGTGCTGGAGGCCCGACGTCCTACACTGTTGTGCTTCATGCTTTTCCTGTCTTAACACACCATCTTTAACCCAATAATGGGCTGTTACTGAGCTGAGTAGATGGATCAGGTGTGGTGGGGGTAGAGAACACACTGAAATGTGCAGGGCAATGAGCGTCCAGGACCAGAGCTGAGAATAATTCTAAATTTGTGGTTCTGGCCACTGTGAGATAGACATTGTAGCTTAAAATGCACAGTCAGAAAGTTTTAAAGATATTTTTACCATTTTGCATAAAACAGGAGACCTGTGATGGACTGGTGGCCTGTCCAGGGTGTATCCTGCCCTCTGCCCAATGGCTGCTGGGATAGGCTCCAGCTCCCCCCTGCAACCCAGAAGGATAAGCAGCCCAGATTGTGTGTGTGTGTGTGTGTGTGTGTGTGTGTGTGTGTGTGTGTGCAAAAACTAGCAGTTTTTTTGTTATTCGGTTTTTTTTTTGTGGGGAGGGTCGTTCTCTCCAGAATATTGATTAGTGGTGACCATTTCCCAGTCCAGTTCATTTTACTCAATTTCTGTTCAGATCAGGGTCTCGTTTTATTTCACGTCAGTTCAGCTCAGCTCAGTTTAAATAAATCAGTTCAATACATGCTTGGTTTCATTTCAGTTCAATTTATTTAATTTATTTCTTCAGTTGACTTTAAGTTCTTTTGTTCCATTTGTTTCAATTTAGTTCAGTTCATTTTAGTTTAATTCAAATTAGTTTGGTTTAGTTCAGTACAATTCAGTTCATTTTAGTTCATTTTAAATCAGTTAATTTAGTTTCATTTCAATTAATTTAAGGTTGATTAATTTTCCTCTACTTTATTTCAACCCATATCATTTTGGTTCCGTTCAATTTAGTTTAATCCATTTTAATTCAGTTCAGTTGTACTGGGAGGGGTTTCGGTTATACTGTGAGGAGTTTTGGTTGTACTGGGACAGGTATTGGTTGTTGTATCTGTTCTAAGTGCATCTCGGCTGCATTTACATTCACATTTTTATATGACTGGGCCTCCAAATATAATTTTAATGCTCAAGACACATGAAATCACCAGGTGTAAACAGGGTCTCAGATGCCCAGTTACGGATGGCTGTGGCATCACCTGGGATCAGTTTATTGACATCCCAATGTCAGGGCCGCTTAGACGGTGGGGAGTTCCTGGTTTTTCCGCTGTCGTTCCTTCATTAGTCTAAAACCTATTAGATATATTATTATTAGTTTTACATGTTGTGTTAATAAGATAATTGATGAGGAAATTGTTTATATTCTAAGCTCGTAAGTGTCGCGTAGAGTTTGAACTAAACAGTTTGAGAAGCTGTGTGAATAGTGAATAGATTATTTGTGAAAAGCATCCATGAATCTGATCAGTTCCACTCTGTACGTGAAGTTTGTGTTGTATTGATTGTGCACATTTGACTTGTTTTCCTCTTCCATGTTTTGTTCCTGTGTTTATGGACAGTGTTGTGTTTCACATGGTGCTCAAGTTGATTGACAGGCTGTGGATTTCTGTTTGTCTGTTTGTTTTATTGACTAAACGCTCTCTCAATTTATAGCAGACTTTACTGGAGAAAAGTGGACACATTTGTGCCCAGAACTTTAAAATATATGGGTTTTTAAAGTTACACTGACACACTGAGCCCAACTGAAACTTTTTCTATATTCTGGTCTTTTGACATTTCACTTCAAGTCACATTTTAAAAACACATTGTAACACATGCTGACCAGCTTATTTGGATGTACTCTGTGTAGACCGTAACTGGCTCATAATTTCCATGGTGGAAATGAAAATGGCGCAAACTGTATGTTGTCGTTTCCAACCTGCGAAGATTCGGTTACGGTCCAGCTGGTTAGGGTATCATTTAAACCCAAAGCTCAGTGATGCAGTGTAAACAGGATCTCAGCCTCTCATTAGGCTGACAAACAAAGTTTGTTCACGCCAACAACAGTGGCTGTCGAGGCACTTGTGGGCGGAGCTTGAGTGGGTTGAGTGACGTTTGGACCCACAAGTAGTTTTAGACGTTTTAATTCTGCGTAAACGTTACGAAGCTCCCAGAAACTCCTCCTGACCTTGACCGTGAGGTTATTCTCTCTCTCTGATGGAGCCTCAGAACTGTTGTGATGAGGGCTGGCAGTCTCTCAGCTCCTCTCTTGTCCCATATTCTCTTTCTTTATGCTAATCTGGGCTGCTGTTGCAGTTCAGCACTCGTTCTAATCCTCGCTGGCTTCGTTTCCTCATCCCCCCGTCCCTCCGTCCCCTACACCCCCACACCCCCCATCCCTCCCAGCGTCACTTCAGTTAAATATAGAATGCCACTTAATGCCACAAAGTGGATGGTGCCAACTAGCAACCCCCCCGTGTTCCCTCTCTCTCTCTCTCTCTCTCTCTCTCTCTCTCTTCACTTTATCTGTCTCTTGCTCTTTCTCTTCCTCACTTTCTCTCTCTCTCTTCTCCCTCTCTGTCCTCTTTATCTTTTATTGTCTTTCTTGCTTTCTCTCTCTTTCTCATCACTTTCTCTAGCTACCTTTTTCCTTCTTACTGTCTCTAACACTCTCTCTTTCCTTTCTTCTTCCTTTGTTTCCCTCTCTTTCTCTCTCCTTTCTTTCTACTCTCTTCATCTTCCTTCCCTCTCCTTCTGCCTCTCATCTTATCTTTTTTCTCTTTTGCTCGCCTCTCTCTTCCTCCCCCTCTCTCTACTTTCTCCCTGCTTTCTTTCTTTTTTCTTCTTTGCTTTCTTTCTTTCTCTGTCTCTCATTTCCCACCCTCTCTCTCTCCCTCCTTCTCTCTCTCTTTCTCTTCTCCCTCCCTCTCCCCCTCCCTCTCCTCTGTCTCTCTTTCTCTCTCTTCTTTCTTGCTTTCTTTTTCTCGTCTCAATTCTCACCATCTCTCTCTCATCCCTTCCTTTCTGTTTTCCTCTTTTGCTGTTCTGTATCTCTCACACTCTTTCTTTCCTCTCTCTTCTTCCCCTTTTCCCCCCTCTTTTTTCTTTCTTTCTTCTCTCCCCTCTCCCTTCCCTCTTCTGTCTGCTCTCTCTATTTCTCACATTCTTTTTTCGTCCTCTCTCTATCTCTCTTCTTTCCTCCCTCTCTCTTCTCTCTTCTTCAGCTCATCTTTCATCTCTCTGACTCTTTTTGCTTTTCTGTACACTCTGTCTCCTTTCTCCTTCTATTGACCTCCCTCTCTCTTTTTCCTGACTTTCTCTCATTTTCTCTGCCCCTCTTCCTCTTCTCTCTCTTCTGTCTCTCTCTCTCCTTCCCTCTCTTTCTCTTTGCTCTCTCTCTTCTCTTGCCTTTTCTCTCTATAAATCTCTTCCCTCTCTCTCTCTCTCTCTCTCTCTCTCTCTCTCTTTCTCTCTCTCTCTCTTTCTCTCTCTCTGTGTCCTCCCCACCCCCCTCTCGTTTGCCCAGGTTCAGTAGAGAGAGTAAAGGCAATGAATGTTGTTGCGAGTTGAGGATGTAAGCGCTGCTGTTCCGAGGGCTCACTGAGTCTTTGGGTGATTAATTTTTTATTTGTTTTTGTTGTTGTTCCAGAGCAGCGTCTCTGAGCTCCATCTGAGTCTGCTGTTCCGCTCTTCTGCTGTTATGCTGTTGAATCTGAAGTGACTGTGAGGTTAAAGTGTTGAATGTTCTGCTGTATTTCAGGCTGTGTTTCAGGCTATTTACAGTGTTTGTGAACTGTATCTGAATCTGAGAGTCGTTTCCAGGATTACAGTCAGAATACAGTGCTTTATACACTCAGGGTCCTATTAGGGGATTCTGGGTCTCTGAGCTGACTCTGTACTGCACCCAGACCACCAGGGGACATGCATATTACCATTTAACATTAATGTACTTCATAATAACTATGAAATTAATAATCAGATAAACCCATCATCATAACAGTACAGCCAGCTGCAAAGCCAACTATTCAGTTAATCAACTAGGTGGAATAGGGCAGAGCTAAACTGCTGTAGGCTGGATGGGGTGGCACTAAGCTGCTGTAGACTAAATCAGGGCAGGACTAAACTGATGTAGGTGGGGCTAAACTACATTAGATGGAATTGGATGGGGCTAAGATGATGTAGACTGAATGGGCAGGACTGTACTGCTGTAGACTGAATGGGGTGGGACTGAACAGGTGTAGACTGAATGGGGCAGAGATATCTGCTTTAGACTGAATTTGGGAGGGACTATACTGCAATGACTGATTGGGGTGGGACTGACTTGCTGTAGACTGAGACCAAACTGATTTAGACTAAATGGAAGTGGAACTTATCTACTGCAGATTGAATGGGTCAGGGATATCTGCTTTAGACTGAATGGGGGTTGCTGTTGTAGAATAAATGGGGCAGGACTTAACTGCTTGACTTAAATGTCAGGACTTGCTTGTTGCTGTAGACTGAGTGGGGGTGGGGTTAAACTGCTGTAGACTGAATGGGGGTGGGGTTAAACTGCTTTAGGCTGAATGGAGGCTGTGCTGAACTGCTGTAGACTGAGTGGGGTGGGACTAAATGGCTGTATGCTGAAAAGGGTGGAGCTAAATTACTCTAGACTGAATAGGTGGGGCTAAACTGCTGACTAGCCATCACAACCATGAGTCATTTAAAACGGGCTGTTTTAGAGCTTGATCTGCATGTGAGGCTGTACAGTGTTTATATAGTACATCACATCCTTCACATTTCAAACCAGCAATGAACACTCAGTTTCCCTGTTATGGGTCCTTTGTAGCGTTTGTCGATTCACTGTAGGAGACGGTCAGAATAAATCCTAAAGTGGAAAAGTAGCAGCTTCCTCCCTCCGTCCATGACTGTGGGCTGAGGTTTCGCCTCGTGCTCTCCACATCAGCGTGCTGAATCCCTGCTGCTGTAGAACCTCTCTGTCCTCCTCCAGTGGTCAGGAACAAATGTCCTGCTGGACATCAGGCAGCGGTTGACAGCTATCACTGTTGTCTTGAGTCATGAGGTGTTGGCAGAGGTTAAATTAGGGTTTTAAAAGGTGAGGAGTGTATGTACCATACATACCATATATACAGAGGGTATATATATCATATATAATGTATGCGGTCTATGAGTATAAATATCATATATCTTGCATACTGTATATAGACACAGTCAGTCTGTATATCATATATATATACTATGTGCAGTCAATGATTGTATATATCATATATTATCACTGAGTGTAAATATGATACAATGAGAGTATATATCATGTATATTATAGATACAGACAATGAGTGAATATATTTTATATGTAACATACAAAGTCACTGAGTATAAATATCATATATCATACATGTATACACACAATCACTGTGGCTATCATATATATTGCTGTTGTTGGAAGAAAACCTCATATCTCCATTTTTGTTGTTTTTTCAGTTTTGACATAATTTGAAAATGCCTGTGGTCCTTTACATTGTCTGTAAATTTCATGCTGAATGGACCAAAAGAAACAGCCCAAAATGATGACTCCATGTGATGACTGGAGGTGTCCAGGAAAAATCTGGAACCAAACTAACTCACAAGATTTTTTTGAAAATGAGAAATGACATTTTCTGAAGTTATTTGTTCAAGAAGTTATATTTACATTTTACTGTATGTTTACTTATATTAATATCTCACTGCTGTCAGAAGAAAACCTCATATGTCCATTTTTGTTTTTTGATTTTTGACATAATTTAAAAATTTTGTGCTGAACGGGCCTAAAGAAGCAGCCCAAAATGATGTGGAAAAATGTCTGGAAAAATGTCCTTTGACTTACATTAAAAGGAAAGTAAGTTTTTTGCTCTTGTGTAAAGTTACCATTTTGGAGATGCAAGGTTTTCTGTCGACAACAGAAATATGTTGTTTTTATATGTGAAAGCATATATTTACACGTATACCACATATATTGCCAAGAAACGTCGTTTTAAACAATGTGTGTTTAAAATATATACTTATGATTCATTATTCAGAATTTAAAATATTTATGAATTGGATTAAAATATTTCATGGTGTAGCTAAACATTTTCTAAACAATTCCTAAAGAACCTAATTAAATCAGTGCTATGTCAAAGATTTACAGATAAAAGATGTTTAATTGTGCCTGCTTTGTTGTTATACAGGTTTAATGAAGGTTATATTATTAATAATTTATATCAAACTGTAGCACCAGAGCTCGTCTCTGTCTGCTGGTCACAGAAGCAAAGGTGGGCTCCAGCCCAGCTGAACCCCTGCATGTCAGGCCTGTAGTTTGAGGCTGGTCATCAGGCCTGTGTACTGTCCCGCTCTGTCTATCTGTCGTCCCCTGTCAGTTTCCCTCCACTTCCCTCACTGAGGCGCTGGTGTCTGCTGTCCTCCTTCACGCTGCGTATCACTCAGTCTACTGCCTCTGGATCTAATGGAGCAGCATCTGGCAGGATCTCTCCAGGCTCCTCTCAGCTAACAGCTTCAACACCTTCAGTACTGCCCTACAGATTCATTATGGCAGGGGTTAAAGGGGTAGTTCAGTGACAAATCAAAATTCCAGAGTTTCCCTCCTTTCCCCAAATACATCAGCCAAGATGTGTTCGATGTCTGAAGTTTACAATAGTTTACTTACTAAGATGTTACTCTGTGGTTGCAATAGTATTACAGGTGGTTGCTAGGATGTTGCTGTGGTAACCTGGTTAATTGATAGTGTGTTGTTAGGTGGTTGCTGTGGTATACCAGGAGTTTGCTAGCGTGTTGCTCGGTGGTTGCTGTGGTATCTCAAATGGTTGCTGGGTGTTGCTATGGCAAAATAAACCAATTGATAGTGTGTTGCTTGGTGGTTGCTGCTGTATGCTGTGGTATCAAGGATATAAAGTGGAATCGCAGTCAAAGATCAGCGCAGACTGCTGGTCACCATAGCAACACAGACAACAATATTGCCTAGCTAGTAGCTAACGAAAAGGCAAAGAGAGAGATTTAAGACAAGCTTCAATAATTTGGAGATAAATGGATGTATTTGGGTTTATAATCACTCCAGCTGGGGAGTATAAACAGAAAATTTTGAAGCTGGCGAATGAAAAGCTGATTTCAGCCTTGTGAAAAACAAACATTAAGAGACATTTTAAAAGAAAATGTTCTACTTTTGAGGAAAAGTTTCCTGCTGGAGATGCAAGAAAAGCAGCTATAGCTGAGCTGAAGCTTAAAGCAGAGCAAAGTAAGTGCATTTTTCTTTATATTTTTATCCTCTACTAACACATTAACACACACTAGACTTATGTATAGCCAAGAAGGTAAAATGGACATAAAGGCCCAGTCCCATTTCTTATTTGTACCCCTACCCCTTGTTTTCAAGTGTAAACCTCCACCTTGAAACTGACTAACAAGGGATTGGGGTTGAAAACCTGCCCCTATGAAATGGGACAACCCTTCAAGAACCGGATACGTCATCAGTTGTTGTCAGTGACTTTTACATTAACAGATGAGACGAGGTTTTCCGGCCATTTCCAATATGCCGCCTCCAGCTGTGGTGATCTCACTTGTGT
>NC_051224.1:23177500-23240000 GCF_015220715.1 Pygocentrus nattereri
TCGTGTTGTGTTTTGGTTTAGCCCATGTGTTTTTGTTTTGGTTTTTAGTCCAGCCCCCTCGTTTCGTGACTCCACCCCTGATTGTTTCCACCTGTGTTTCCGCCTGTCCCTCATTTACCCTGTGATTATTTAAGCGCTGTGTTTGCCACTAGTTGTCGCTGGTCTTTGTTGTTTGTAGTGTTTGATGTGCTTTGCTTGTACCATTGTTCTGTTGGATTTGTTTGTCTGTTTTGAGATTTTGTCATGTCTGACTCTCGTGTTGGATATCTGAACCTGGACTGTATCGGCTACGACCCTGGATTTGCCCTGAATAAAAGTTGCTTATCTCCGCATATGCGTCCGCCTCCTCGCTCCCTGGCATTACAGTTCTTTAAAGTGACTTAATGTTAAGGTGTTATTGTCCATAGCAGAGATGATATGATATAATAATAATACTGATCGGGTGACTGAGTGAAATGGTACTTTGGGAAGAACCCACAGCTTCACAGCTTATTCAGAAGCCTGACAGCCTGTGGGTGGAGACTGTCCATTAACCAGGTTGTTCTAGCCTGGATGCTGCGAAACCTCCTGCCTGATGGCAGGATGGTGAACAGGCTGTGTGCTGGGTGATGCTGTCTGACTGGATCTTTTTGATCTTCCTGAGACAGCGGGACTGGTAGATGTCCTGTAAGGCTGCTAGTTCATTGACTGTGATGGCTTCTGCTGTTTTCACCACTCCTTTAAGGGCCTTGTGGTCACAGGCAGTGCAGCTGCTGTACCAGACAGTGATGCAGCCTGTGAGGATGCTCTTTATGGTGCATCTGCAGAAGTTGGTGAGGATCTGAGGAGGCACACCAAACTTCCTAAGCCTACGCAGGGTCACTGACGGGCAGATCTCACAATAGTGTTTTGTGGAGGGACCAGGTGAGGTCATCAGTGAGGTGTATGCCGAGGAACTTCACACTGCTGACTCTCTCCACTTCGGCTCCCTTGATGAATGGGGGAGAGTGACCACCCCTCTGCTGTTTCCTGTAGCCCATGATCATCTCCTTTGTTTTGTTCACACAACACAGCGAAATGATGTTACAGTAGATTAAACAAGACAAAAAAATCTGAGTTTAGACATATCTAAAAGGAGGACTCTGCTTGTGAGAGAAACACACTGCATTTAATGCTTTTACACAGCGAGCATCAGATATACTGCAGTTCACCCCTCAAATTACTATAGAGAAACCCAGTCGTCTGCTAGCTGGTGTCTGAATACTGTGATATGCTCTGATATGGATGTGGTAGGAGTGATGGTAGAGCTGTGGTATGATCCATCACTGACCTACTGAACCAGTTAATGTCTGCTGTATGTACTAAGTCGACATTGTTGAGAAACTATACAGTCTAGCACTTGTAACCAGATAGCTCATTACTATCCTAAAAATGATGACTCTTACAAAAACTGTGCCTGTGCTTTTCCAGCTGGTAAAAACCAGAAACTTTGTCCCACTCTCCCATGACAGATTTGTGAAATGTTCCACTGTTCCACATAAAGGACAGTTTAAAACAGCAACTGACCACTCAGGAGCAAAAAGCAGCCTTTCAAATTGGACATTTGTCGCGATATGTATCCGATACGTATCGACTGATTAGAATTTTTTATTATCGCAACATTTTTGGCCCAGCCTTAGGTGATGGCTATGCTAGTTTAATGCTTACTGCAAATTCCATTTGCCCCATTTGCTTCTTCGGTATGGCTAATCTATCGCTTTAATCCTGAGACGTGCTGTTTTCAGTGGGACGAATAAGTGTATGTTGTAATTTGCAGTAAGTGGTGGCAGTTTGGTGCATCACAGACAGACGGGTGGTCTTCATAGTAGGGGGTCATTTGGGGAGATCATGCTGACACTCGAGGACAGTGTATATGTGTGTGTGTGTGTGTGTGTGTGTGTGTGTGTGTATGTGTGTGTGTGTCACATGGTTGACTGGAGCTGATGTTTCTCATGTGCTATTCCTGTAGAGCAGAGCCAAAACAACCCCCCCACCTTCCCAGAGTAAATTAATTCAACAGACCAGCACCTGCATGTGCATTAGATACCCCCAAAATTACTATAACTCTGATTATTTACCTATAAATATATAATTACTATGTCTGGCCTTGTTGTTTACAATTATTGTTTACAATTATTAAGAAAATGACACACTAACAGCAGGCCATGTAGAAGGAGAACAGAGTGAAGGACGCAGCACTTCCACACTTGTACTCCCCAACACCGCATGTGTAATATAAATGTGTGGGGCATGAATAGAGTGAAGCATTTTATATGTTCCTCACAGAACATGAGCAAAGGACAAGAATCTGAGGCTGAAATAATGATAACTCACATCATTTTTTCTTTAAGTTAACATTGAAAATGAGTCCCACAGACCCCAACATTACACAAGGGTTAAAGAAAATACGTGTAGTCATACTAAAAAGTTTGAATGTTCCCAGTCAAATTCTGCGATCTGTTGATTTTGTCACAAAAAATATGTGAACACCTCCTCTACAGAGACTAACTGCGATAATAAATTGTAAAAAAGTAATGACAGTTTCTGTTTATTTGCTGACTTTTAACATATTGGAAAAACACAAAAGGTGCCATAACCTTTGCACAGCCCACTTATTTTCACTTAGGAAATTATCAAAGCACATAATTTGACAATGACCACCCAAGCTTACCACACACACACACACACACACACAACCATTTATTATACACTGCTCAAAAAAATAAAGGGAACACTCAAATAACACATCCTAGATCTGAATGAATTAAATATTCTCATTGAATACTTTATTCTGTACAAAGTTGAATGTGCTGACAACAAAATCACACAAAAATCATCAATGGAAATCTAATTTATTAACCAATGGAGGCCTGGATTTGGAGTCACACACAAAATTAAAGTGGAAAAACACACGACAGGCTGATCCAACTTTAATGTAATGTCCTTAAAACAAGTCAAAATGAGGCTCAGTATTGTGTGTGGGGCCTCCGCGTGCCTGTGTGACCTCCCTACAACGCCTGGGCATGCTCCTGATGAGGTGGCGGATGGTCTCCTGAGGGATCTCCTCCCAGACCTGGACTAAAGCATCCGCCAACTCCTGGACAGTCTGTGGTGCAATGTGGCGTTGGTGGATGGAGACATGTCCTAGATGTGCTCAATCGGATTTAGGTCTGGGGAACGAGCGGGCCAGTCCATAGCTTCAATGCCTTCATCTTGCAGGAACTGCTGACACACTCCAGCCACATGAGGTCTAGCATTGTCCTGCATTAGGAGGAACTCAGGGCCAACCGCACCAGCATATGGTCTCACAAGGGGTCTGAGGATCTCATCTCGGTACCTAATGGCAGTCAGGCTACCTCTGGCGAGCACATGGAGGGCTGTGCGGCCCTTTAAAGAAATGCCACCCCACACCATTACTGACCCACTGCCAAACCGGTCGTGCTGAAGGATGTTGCAGGCAGCAGATCGCTCTCCATGGCGTCTCCAGACTCTGTCACGTCTGTCACATGTGCTCAGTGTGAACCTGCTTTCATCTGTGAAGAGCACAGGGCGTCAGTGGCGAATTTGCCAATGCTGGTGTTCTCTGGCAAATGGCAAGCGTCCTGCACGGTGTTGGGCTGTGAGCACAACCCCCATCTGTGGATGTCGGGCCCTCATACCATCCTCATGGAGTCGGTTTCTAACCGTTTGTGCAGACACATTTGTGGCCTGCTGGAGGTCATTTTGCAGGGCTCTGGCAGTGCTCCTACTGTTCCTCTTTGCAAAGGCGGAGGTAGCGGTCCTGCTGCTGAGTTGTTGCCCTCCTACAGCCTCCTCCACATCTCCTGGTGTACTGGTCTGTCTCCTGGTAGCGCCTCCAGCCTCTGGACACTATGCTGACAGACACAGCAAACCTTCTTGCCACAGCTGGCATGGATGTGCCATCCTGGATGAGCTGCACTACCTGAGCACACAAAAAAGTAAATGGGAATTTGTCATGTAATAAAATGACCTAAATCTTAAAAGTTAGGGTTAAATATTTCTGTGAGTGTATAAGAAGTGGACAGTAGTTATTATGTAGGTACTGTGTAATAATGCAGTTGCAATACAGACGTTGCTTTGGGGAAATGCAACATTTAATTAATGTTATACAGATTACGTTTTGAGAAGAGGGCACGTCTGCTGTACTGTTATAATGTCTCAGCACATGTTCACATGTAACTACACAGCTATTAGCGACGCATAATATAAAGTGGACCCAAATCCTGCAGCAGGTAACGTCACATTACAGAGAGCATTTATAATAACCTTATTACTACACTCAATTTCAACAAGATCAATACTGAGGCAACAGTAACCAGAACACATCCTGAGGCCTTTCCCTCATTATAAGTGAGGTCAGTGGCTGCATGGGGTCAGTGTGCGTTGTCCTGTTTGGTTATTACAGGTCATCTTTGATGAACTTGCTTATAGTAAAGAATTCTAGATAAATACATAGATTTAAAAAAAAGTGTTTCAAAAACGGGAAAAATGACAAATACCTGTTGTCCTTTACTTTGTGTGTACAAACAACCATTCAAGAAAAACTAAGAGTCAGAGAATCTGGAGAAGTCTCTGTCTGTGAGGGACGAGGCTGAACCCCAGTATCTGCTGGCCGTGATCTTTGGGCCCTCAGGCAGCACTGCATTAAAAACAGACATGATTCTGTAGTGGAAATCACTGCATGGGCTCAGAAACACGTCTGAAAACCACTGACTGTGAACACAGTTCATCACTGCATCCACAAATGCTGTTTAAACTCTAAAACACAAAGAAGAACCCAAATATAAACAGGACCCAGAAACGCTGCCACCTTCTCTGGGCCTGAGCTCATTTAAAATGGGCTGAAGTGAAGTGGAAAAGTGTCCTGTGGTCCGACGAATCAACATTTGAAATTCTTTTGGGAAATCATGGACACAGATGTGTCCATCTGGCTAAAGACCACCCAGGTTGTTATCAGGGCACAGTTGAAAAGCCAGTATTCATGATGGTTTAGCCATGTATGGATTATTCAACTGAATTAGTTCAGAGGCGAAAACACATTTTGGACTTTGTACTGACTTTTAAAACCCTTCTGCTTTGAGTGACCCTCTATATTAATTGTAGTCATATTAATAAAACAAATGACTGAAAATTCCTTTTTGTCACTACCAAAACAAAAGCTTTACCAAATGTCTCATTTTTACAGCTTTTTTTTTTTAATGCAAGGACAAACTGTTATATTTAAGAAAAAAGTACAAAAAAATAAATGCCAACAGAAGTGTGGAAAAAAGCAGAAGGTTGTCTGGTCTCATTTGAACGTTCGCGCTCTTCATCTCAGATGGTGCTGCAGAAGGTCTCAGTGTCTCTGTGGAACACAAACAAATAAATCTTTTCAACGTGAAAGAAAAATGAAAGGAAATGCTCTTTTCTGTTTATTGCTAAAATATTAATGACGTGTTAGATGTTCAGACGTACCATTAACAATCAGGTATATTGTTGTTTGAATGTTGACTTCATGAATGAAGCAAGTGTACATTCCTCCATCCGTCTTCTTCACACCGCTGAGTTTGATGGAGAAGTTTCCTTTAGTCCACTCGTCTGGAAAGCTGTCCACTCGGCCTCTGAATGGTGCATCCTGTTCATCCAACGACGCTCTGCTGTCGACGATGTTGTACACGGCGCCGCTGTCTCTGAATCTCCAGAATACGGTGACTTTATTTGGCAGCTCTTTACCACTGCTAAGGCATGGCAAGATGACGGTGTCACCCACAAAACCTTCAATCTCCAGCAGGGAAACTGAAACAGATACCAAAACACACACCAAATCAAAGGTGTCCAGGCACCGTCTGGCTTTTAGTTCTCTGTGTGAAACCTCAGTGAAGCTTTAGTCTGTTAAATCTTTGCTTATTGAGGTGTAAAATGTGCTCACCTTTCTGCATCAGCAGCAGGAACACTAAGGACAAACAGCATCTGAGGAAAAAGTCAGAAAACAAAGAGAGGAAAACTTGTTTTGTGCCAAAGAAGCCGGCAGAAATACACGGAGCCTGCCGCTAAGATACGGCTGTTCCTGTCCCTGCAAAGCGCTTGCAGAAACAGGTTCTGCATAGGCTGATGATTCCATTTTATGGAAAAAACGTGCTAACATTGCAGTAAATGAACACTCTTGAGTGACCCGAACCTTCAGAAGACGAGCCACAGACGAGCTGTGAGATTAGCTAAAGCTACAGAACAGACCACGTTTGAGGTGGTGTGACCAACTAATTGGAGCAGATTGTGGAGCGAATGGAGTAGAACGTGGTGTTAAATGTAAATGCTGGCTTGTTATGTTTCATTATAGTGAGCTAACTAAAGTTTCAGTTAGCAACTGTAATTATTAGCTCTGTTAGCTCTGTAGCTCTGTAGCTCTGTTAGCTCTGTAGCTCTGTTAGCTCTTAAGTCAGAAAACAGAGAGAAACTTGTTTTGTGCCAAAGAAGCTGGCAGAAATGCACTTCAACATGACCCCAACATGCTGCTATACCTGCTACACCATGAACACTAACATCTCCTGGATGTGGTTCAAGGTTTGGTGGTCGGGTTTGGGGTTGTGTGACGGTAAACATCTTTACTAAAATCTGTTTGGGCTGCTGCAGATAAAGAGCAGACACACAGTTGGCTGATGCTACCGAACTGATCAGATCTGTTTGAGGCAGCGCGACCAACTAAGAAAACGGAGAGTAATGTGGCATGAGAGGTGAATCCTGGTGTGCTATTGTTCATTGTCGCTAGCTGGTTAAAGGTAGCCCTGTTGTTTTTGTAGGTTCTAGTTCAAGCTCTGTTAGGTCTGCTAGCTTCGCTAAAGGAAAACCCCCAAGTAGCAGCAGTTTTGCTGTTTAACTATAGTATCTTGTTTTGTTTTACCTCATACGACATTCTTACCTCATCTTTGTCTGCCGATTGTGGGTTTAAACCAACCAAGAGACCAAACCTCCAAAGCTTTCCGCTTTCCGCTTTTAAAACAAACCGATAGTTGCGGAAGCGGAAATACAAGACCTCGTGTGTATCAATATGAAGACAAATTCAGAGACCTTGCATAAAAATAGTAATAGTAATAATAAGAATAATGAAAAAATATACATATCATTTATTAGATTTTCTTCTTTTTTTTTCAGAACTGATGCCTATTTTGGGTAATAGATCACTCCCCCGTGACACCACTCTATAAATTACTTCAGCACCACAGAAGCTGCTCTGATTGCCCAAAGGGTTGGTGTTATATTTAATATTTTTAATGCATTTGCATTAAAAGACTGACAGATTGTTTAAAAACCCTCCAAAAACTGTGCAAAATGCGGTTTAGAGGCACAGTTTTACTATAAGATCACTAAATGTCCCTAATAAAGGGGACAATAACTGTATGATAGTTTTATTTCTTCAAACTCATCACATCTAAAATAAATCCTCAGTCCATGTGATGCTCATATCTATCCAAACCCTTCTGGTGCAGATACTGTGATACTGTAATAACCGTGTAGTTACACATGAATAACGTATGCAACAACACTGTAACTACTGATGATTTGGTCAACATTAAGGCTGGATTACAGCGGTAGAGCCTGTGTAATTACACAAGTGTGTCCTCTACACAGAAATGCTCCTGTAGTGCAGTGTTACTTACACTGTATAATAAAGGAACAGTTCCTGTGTAGTTATTATGTAAGTACTGTGTAATAATGCAGTGGTACTATAGACACTGTGTATATATGTACACTAAATTTCCAAAAGTATTCGGTCGTCTGGCTTCAAACTCACATGAACCTGAGTGAGATCCCCTTCTTAATTCATAGGGTTTAATATGATGTCGGCTCACCCTTTGCAGCTGTAACAGCTTCTGCTCTTCTGGGAAGGCTTTCCACAAGGGAACCTGGTTGTAGTGTCCGTCTCATGCTACCACGAGTGTGAAAGCACCACCAACATTCAAAAGTGACCAAAACATCAGCCAGAAAGCAGAAAGGTACTGAGAAGTGGTCTGTGGTCCCCACCTGCAGAACCACTCCTTTACTGAGTGTGTCTTGCTAATTGCCAATGATTTCCACCTGTTGTCTGTTCCATTTACACAACAGCTGTGAAACTGATTGTCAATCAGTGTTGCTTCCTAAGTGGACAGTTTGATTTCACAGAAGTTTGATTTACTTGGAGTTATATTGTGTTGTTTAAGTGTTCCCTTTATTTTTTTGATCAGTATATATATGTATATATACATATATGTGTGTGTGTGTGTGTGTGTGTGTGTGTGAAATATTAGTATTTTAATATATAATATACTACTAATTAATATATAATAAACTACTATATAATACTGATGTCACATACACGCAGATCAGGCATAGGTGCCTCCTTGTTTCTACACTCACTGTCCATTTTATCAGCTCCACTTACTGTATAGCTGCACTTTGTAGTTCTACAGTTACAGACTGTAGTCCATCTGTTTCTCTGATACTTTGTTAGCCCCCTTTTACACTGTTCTTCAGTGGTCAGGACCCCCATGGACCCTCACAGAGCAGGTACTCTTTGGGGGGTGGATCATTCTCAGCACTGAAGTAACACTGACATGGTGGTGGTGTGTTAGTGTGTGTTGTGTTGGTCCGAGTAGATCAGACACAGCAGTACTGCTGGAGGTTTTAAACACTGTGTCCGCTCGCTGTCCACTCTATTAGACACTCCTACCTTGTCGGTCCACCTTCTAGATGTAAAGTCAGAGCCGATTGCTCATCTGCTGCTGCACAGTTTGTGTTGGTCATCCTCTAGTTCTTCATCAGTGGTCACAGGACGCTGCCCACAGGACGCTGCACACAGGACGCTGCACACAGGACGCTGTTAGCTGGATATTTTTGATTAGTGGACTGTTCTCAGTCCAGAAGTGACACTGAGGTGTTTAAACACTCCAGCAGCACTAGAGTACTTTTATATAATATATAGGCTATATTAGTATTACACACCAACACTTACACTAAGACAGTATATATGGGACAGATGTATGAGGGCAAAATTATATAAAACAATCCTGTAACCTGTGTGGGTGTGTGTGTGTGTGTGTGTGTGTGTGTGTGTCTGGGGGGGTGGGGGTGTATTGGAGTGCTGTCAGGCTGAGGCTGAATTTACTGCTGCAGACACTGTTTATCACTCACCAGAGGGTAATACGAGAGAGGGAGGGATGGAAAGAAAAAAGGAGAGAGAGAGAGAGAGAGAGAGGAGGGGGGGGCATACAGAGGGAGGGCTTTCTGCCCCACTTCACACTGCACTCCATAAATCAGAGAGAGAGAGAGAGAGAGGAAAAGAAAGAGGGGGAGAAGGAGAGCGCAGGAGCAAGACAGGAAAAAGAGTAAAACAGGGAGCGGTGAGAGAGGAGGGGCAGGAAGGACGAGAGGAGAGAGGAACGAGGAGGAGAAACAGCATAATCTCTCTCACTCTGTCTTCTCTTTATCTCTGTCTCGCTCCCTCTTTCCCTTCTTTTTCTCTTTCTTTCACATATTGCATTTCTTTTTTCTTTTCTTTATTTATTTCTGTTTCTTTCTTTATCCTCTCATTCTCTCTCTTTCCTGTCTTCTGCTCTTTCTTTTTCTTTCCTTGTCTTTCTGACTGATAGTACTTAATTTTTCCACCTCTTTCTTTGTTTTCTCTCATTCTCTATCTCCCCCTTCCCCCCTCTCTGTCTCTTTCTCTCTTTTTTCTGTATCTCTTTCTGTGTGTGTGTGTGTGTACTCAGTTAGCACTGTGCTAATTGGTGGGCTATATGCTTCAGTACTCATTAGCTGTGTTAGCCTCATAGTTGTGGTGCTAAAGCTAATGTGCTGTGCTGATGTGGTTGCAGCCGATCTGTGGTTCTGATGAACTCTGGGTGTGGGGGGTGGGGGTTCACACTCTGCTCTCTTCCAGTCCAGCACACACATTCAGGAGGGAAAGTGTGAAATCCTCTGACCCAAACACACACACGCTCACACCCCTCCTTTACACCTTCACACACACACTCACATACACACACACACACACACACATTCACACATACGTCTGTGAGGTGTCTGAGGTGTTTCTCTGAATGTGTGTGACTGAGATTCCAGTTGTGATCTTATACATACAAATTATTAATTTTTTCATCGTCAGTGAGAAAAACAAAAAACATTTTAACAGAAAATCACACAGAAGCTTCAGTGTGGAGCAATTATTGCACCATCTCCTTTTCTAAGTGAGGTTCTTCTTGAACAGCTGCACATCCTTTCAGACCCATAGCGCTATATATATATATATATATATATATATATATATATATATATATATATATATATATATATAATGCAAGTTAATGAAACCAGACTTTTTTTTCCAAGTCATTTTGGGTTGTTTCTTTTGGTCCATTCATCATGAATTTTACACACAATGTAAAAGGTAACATGTATTATAAAATTGTCAAAAACCGAAAAGACAAAGATGGAGATACATGGAACCCTTTACACTGTGTGTAAATTTCTTCCCACTGTCTTTCTCCTTACTCTCTCTGTCTCTCTGTCTCTCTGTATAATTAATAGAGGCAGGCTGGGTTGATTAAAGCAACACATCAGTCCGACCCCATTTAGTTAAGGCATGACTCAGTGGCAGGAGCCAGCAGTGTCCTCTTAATGACAGATTAGTACTGACTGAGGAGGCCGCAACACACACACACACACACACACACACACACACACACACACACTGCTTGTATTGAGACGTGCACATGCTGTTAGTAGTGGGACATATGGCCAAAAACTTGGCACTGTAGAATTAACATTTCTGATGATTTCAGTATATTTCGTATATATACACACATACAAACACATTTCAAATAAAACCATTCTTATGCTTGAGTAAAGCTATATTCAGGTGGTTGCTAAGTTGTTGCTAGGACATTGCTGTGCTATCGCAGATGGTTGCTAATGTGCTGCTAGGCCGTTGCTATTTTAGGTGATAGATACAGGTGGATAGTAACGTGTTTCTAGGCCATTTTTATGCTATGGTTGCTAAGGTGTTGCTAGGACATTGGACATTGCTTTGATATCCCAGTTGGTTGCTAAAGTGTTGCAAGCCCAAAGTTTCATGGTTCTACCTCAAAAACTGCAGAAAAAAAAGAAAATGGTACAAAAAAATACAACTTAATCGAAGCTCTCGGCCCTGGCTGTTCTTTTTTCATCACTGTGTAACTCCCCTCCTAGAAGGTGCGGAGGCCCATTCGCCACCATGTCTGAATCGATCACATCCAGATTCAGCCTGGCTAAATTGCACCAGAGCAAAGCGACGGCGGGTGAGCAGCAGGGGCCACTTTCTCTTGGGCTGGAGGAAAAGATCATTTGCTAATCATTCGTGGCACATGGAACGAGTTTCCTTTTGCTAATTACGTCTGTGAGCCGCTATTAGGCCGTCTGCTTTGATTCTGCACTCTGCCCTGTGGCAGCTGCCAGACACACCTTTATTCCCCTTGCCTTCTCCAGTGGAGAGTAAGAAAGCCTGCCTTTGAAAGGAGGAACTGTAAAAAGCCTCCACTACAGCTAAACGGGGGTGTCTCATTAAAGCAATGGCCAGAAATCAAATTTGTGCAGGTTTCATTTAGGCAGGTTTCTGCAAGTGAAATAAGATTTTTGGCCAAACCTATAGGGCTAAAGCATAAGTCGGCAACATGGGGCTTTGGAGCCACATGCAGATCTTTTACTGCCCTCCTTAGTGAAATTAGATTTGTAGGTAAAAATAAAATAATCCTCCTTTACAATAAAGTAAAGCTCTGCTGATCGTTCAACACAGTTTAATGGTAAATGATCTTAAACACTGGAGTTAATGTAGAACTGCTGATTCACGCTTTAACCCTGAAGATCGGCACAGACTGCTGGTCACCATAGCAACACAGATAATCGCACCTAGCTAGTAGCTAATGAAAAGGCAAAGAGAGAGATTTAAGACAAACATTGATAATTTACAGATGAATGGACTCATTTTTGTTTATAGTCACTCAGGCTGGTTTCCTGATATGTTTAATATGCAGTGAGAAACTGACAAACACTGAAAAGCTGCAGAGCTGAAGTTTGAATGAGCTTCTCGTTTGAATGTTTCCATTCCACCTTAAATGGTGCAGCAGTTACATTCTGGTGGCATTTAAGGTGGAACGGGAAAATTCAAACAAGAAGATGGTGAATGAGAAACGGCTTCAGCCTCATAAAAAGTTGAACATTGAGAGACGTTTTACAAGAAACTGATCTACTTTTGTGGAAAAGTTTCCTGCTGGAGATGTGAGAAAAGCTATATTTTTATATTTTTTATATTTTTAGTCCATACTAGTACATCAGCGCACATTGAGACATATTTACAGCCGAGGTGGCAAAATGGATATAAAATCTTGTGGCTCCCAAGGTGCTTTGATTATTGTTGAAAGGACAAAATGGCTCTTCTTAAGAGAGGGGTTTCTGATAAAGTGGCCAGGTGTGTAACAGAGTCTGGAGGTATTTGAGTAAGAGGTCTGTTAGCAGATCAGGAGAGAGCTCATCATCAGTTCACTCAGTAAAACCCAATAAAGCGTCTGAGGGCATCACATGATCGCGAGAAACCTCGCTGTTGAGGACGCTCTTTTGGCTCGTCTCCCAGAATTCATTTGTTTCTTATGACCGCCTGGCTTTAATATATTACAGCGCATCACATCACGCTCCTCCTGCCATCATGTAGGCACACAGCCAGCTTGTGTCTTTCATGCGTTCACCTTTACTTTGTGTTGATATGGCACTTTTTGTGCGACTGTATTATGAAGGATGTGGTGAATCTTGTGGAAAGGCTTTAAAAAATGAATTCTCAAATGATTTAAAGGAATAGTTCAGTCAGGAAAAGCTAATATTGCGTCATGCTAACTGGTCCCTACAAATTACCATTACATCATGCTACCTTTTTAAAATGTGTTAGTCTTGTTTTGTGCCACTTCTAAATCTGGAACATTTAAAAGGAATAGTTTAGTCAAGAATGTTGCTAACAATTTATGAAATGATGGCCAACAATTAGCATTATGCTAATTACATCATTTTACCTGGTGTCTTTTCCCTTCCACTGTATCATGCTAATTGGTCGGTCAAAGAACTAATTCTAACGCCTACAGTGAATAAAACTGAGTGGCTGAATAAAACTGGGTGGCCATCAGTTAGCATTATGATAATTGCTGCAACTAAACTACCACTACCTTTTTAAATGCATTTGCTTTTACCGTTACCTTTTAAAAGCTTTGTGCCACTTCATTCTTGAAAGTTTTAAATGAGTAGTTCAGTCAAAAAGCTAATGTTGCTAGCACTGAAGTAACATAACAAGTCACAATTAGCATTACGCAAATTGCGCATGCTAACTGATAGCTTCTTAATGATTTTAAGTATTACTGACTTGCGAAGCTTCCAATAGGCGATAAGCAAGCAGAGGGCTGACGTAATTCCGGGAAAATCTCAGCCAGCTACGACAGTTCTGCTATTTGTGCTGTTGCTGTGGTTTTAGTTAAGTGGTGATAATTTCTCAGGAAAAGAAGTTTGAAGTTTCAGCGAACCGACCGCGCTACAGCTGAACAGAGTTATGTGCCTTTGTGTCAAGCCTTCAGTAAGTGCTTAGTTTATATAGCTTTCCCTCTGATCCGGAAACCAGAAGAAAATGGATTGTCACTATCCAGAGCGAGAACTTTTCCGTTAGTCCCCATACCTGCGTCTGTAGCTGGAAATTTAAAAAAGATAATGTTCTTGATCCTGTGTCTGAGACAGCGACTGTAATGAGGGAGTGGGTCTGATGTTGCTTGAGTGGAACAATTTCTCCGCTCCACATTAAGGAACGGGGGTTTGGGAGAGGAGAAAGCTAACGACGGAGGCTGACACAATCCAGGCCATTGCACACCTCAGCCTGCATGTGGAGCACCTATGCAAGTTCTTTGACACTGAGATTCCGTTCTGGCTTTTCGGTAATATTAGTCAGCTCTACACTGCCGCACCTCTCCTGACAAACCAGGAAAATGGGCCTCTTGTAAAGGCTTAGGCAAAGAAGCCAGAATAGTACATTACAGTGGCTCCCAGACCTTGTCCTGGAAGACCCCCTGTGCTGCACGTATTATTCATGTTTCCTCTACTCCCAGCACACCTGATCCAACTAATCAGCTGATTAATAAGCCCTTCATCACTTGAAGTGGGGGTGTTTGTAGGGCCGGAGTCCTGACGAACCAGGGTTGGGAACCTGTGATATATTGCATTTACATTTAGTCAGATGATGTTATCCAAAGTGACCTCCTCTGCTGTTAGCCTCCCACCACCTCCTACCCCAAAATAGCCTCAGAGGATGTATATTGTCTTGAAGAAAAAATGTAAATCTTGTAAATAGCAATTATCTGTATATACTGTATATAATATTTTATATGGTTCATTATTGAAAACTGATTATTGTAATAAATTCATTTTTTGGCCACCTATCTGTTAGTCCTGCTCCCCTACAGTCCTCTAACAATCAGAATAATTTACACAAGACAATGTATCTTTATTACACTGTTAATCATTTCCTGTATAACATATATAATAATAATAATAATAATAATAATAATAAACAAGTTTAAATTGTATATGGATACCACTTTGAAAGTATGAAAACAGTTATGAAATTATGAAAGTATGTTTACAGTTATGGTATGTTTACAGTTATGAAATTCAACGCCTAACAGCAACATTTCATTGATGTAACAGCTGTAACTTACTGAGCTCTAATAAATGAATGAAATAATACAATAGTTTAATTACTGCTATTTACGATAAACAATAAATGGAATGTCACTTTTTACACTTAATGAAGCTTACTTTCAAGTACTGTCTGTTTCAATCTATTCATCGAGGGACGTATAGAGATAACAATAAAAAAGGAAAGGTCAGTTTTGGGGGAACAGAGGTGGGCCTCAGGTCAGAATAATGAGCAGTATGGCACAAAAGTGCTGCCACACAGGAACAGCTTTGTAGCTGCACAGGATGGGAAGCAAAATCTGTGAAAATACACAAATCTGTTACAGCATGTACTGTAAATCCTGCAAGTGCAGTTAAATAGTGAAATGTTATTTCTAAACGATAAAAGAGTGAACTTTTGTTATAAAGGGGAATGAGTACAGGGTTGGCAGTATTAGATTCACAGCATTGATTTGATTCACAGAAACACAGGAGCCTGCCTCACAAACCAGCCTGCACTGAACCTGCAGGATAACTTTCTCTTACGCTCATCGATCTAGTTATAACTCTCAGTCCTAATGGTTATCTTTCCTGTCTTTGAATCCCTGTTTGAACCTGAGATCGACAATAACGTTAGGAAAGTTTAAGTAGTGATTGACACACAGACACAGTATTTGCTAGTACCCAAACATTGTAAGGGCTGGGATTACACGGCCGGATGTTACCTTCATAAATGGGGATGTAGCTTCAAACAAATAGTTTGAAACCCGTCTCCTTCTTACTTGCTGGTGTTTGGCATGATGCAACCAACGTCGTTGGCCGAAAGTCCGGGTAAGTCTTGAAGCATCCGTGTGAAAATGCCTTAGCCAGTGTGCTGGATACGAGCGCCGGAAGTGAAACAGCTGGCTGACTTGGAATGCGGAAGAAGAGTGTGCATAGAGCCTCTTCTGGCATCCAGTTAGCATTTGTGCAAGGGATGTCATAAAAAAAACTGAATGGCCTACTTTCAGTGAGTGTGTTTACATCCACTTAATAATCCGATCATAACTGGATTTTTGCAGTTTTCTGATCAGTATGTGGTTGTGTAAACTCTGACTTAGATCAGAGTAAAGCCTAGAGATCTCTTTAGGAAATCCGATAAAGAGTCAGGATTTTAGCTCAATAATGAGGTTTTTCAGTGCATGTAAACTCTTACTCTGATTTCTTTCGTTTCTCTTAATTGTAAATCCTAATTGTATCTGGGCTTTGCTTGTTTCACACATCAGTTCTGTTTCTCTAGAACAGGTCTGTCTCGATTCATTGATGAACAATGATTACATGTATATAATTTGTTATACAGTTTTCTTCCCAGTTTAGTCGTCTCCAATTCCACCCACTAGTTAGGACTCCCCCAGTCACATGATGCCAACAATGCTAGGGGGTGAAGGCTAGCACAATATTCTTCTGAGACCTGTGAAGCTCCACCACGTCATTTCGAATTGCCGCTAATGCAACATCACTGGACAGCCGTCAGATCTGTAACATCAGCTAACAGACGCCTGCGCTGACTAGCATAGCGCTGAGTGATGGGAGGGGGATGGGGGGCCATCCTACCCTCCCAGAGAGAGTGAGGCCAATTGTGCTCTCTTGGACTCCAAACTACGGATGGCTGTAGCATCACCAGTGAGAACTCGGAATCTCCTGATAATAGGGCCAACACTTGACAGTTACGCCACTCGGGAGCCCCCAGAAATTATTGATAAATGAGCAGTGATTAGTTGTCAGTTTGCATGATGATAATCCATATTTTGAATTGTCCTACTAGGTGCTAACTGTTTTACAGCATCTGAAACTTAGTCTGTTTGGTTTTATCTGGATAGCAATGATGTTTTTATGCTAAATGCGGACTTTATAACTGGACGAAAAGCGCTATGTAAATAAAAATCAAGATGTTGTGGAGACAGATCTGTTATTTTGCTCACAGCAGCACTTTTTCAAGCCACTAAACTTGAATAAATCAATTTATGTGGCGTGACGATCACTACAGCCTGTATGGAACGCTATTGCCAGTTTCCTTGGCTTTGTCGTTCAGAGGAAGTGGAGCAGCGGCCCTGCTGTCGTTCCGCTCATTTATCAGAGGAAGTGTGATGTGTCTACACTTGACCTCCAGACCTCGAGGTTCTGGTCAGTGTCCAGCTGGCAGGCGCAGAGATGGGTGGAGGGGGGTTGGGAAACGCTGGCCAGAGCTCCAGGCTTGTAGACCAGACCAGGCCAGGTTTGTAACCTGCCAAGTGCTTAAAGGAATTCTCCAGTGTTTTCAGCCTAATGTGCTTGTACAGCAAGGCTGATGGGACAGTTACGTCTCTGTAAAACAAACAGGAAAAACACTGAGTCGATACAACACTTACAATAGAAGTCAATTTCCAGGCATGGAAGCATCTTCCCATTGACTTCTGTTGTAACGTATACAGAGGATACGTGTCTAAAGCTCTAGAGCTGGATCAGTTTGCTAATTTTGTGATTACGGGTGATTTTAATCCAGTATGAATCTGCCATGTCCACTAAAATGTCCAGATACCAGAGTTTCTTCAGAAATGAAGGGTGTTAACAGTGAGTTTGTGCTCTTTGCTGCAGTAACAGCTTCTATTCTTCTGGGAAGGCTTTATACTAGATGTTGGAACATTGCTGTGAGGATTTGACTGAGCATTAGTGAGGTCAGGTACTGATGTTGGATGGTCAGTTCTGGGTCACTTCAACTTATCCCAAAGGTGGAGCTCCATCACTCCAGAGAATACAGTGCTACAGCTCCAAAGCCCACTGTTGGGGGGCTTTATGTCCCTCTAGAAACACTTGGCATTGGGCATGATGACCTTATGCATCCCATTGTTTTGGTCAGCGCTCTTCTACGGAGGTATCTATCTATCTATCTATCTATCTATCTATCTATCTATCTATCTATCTATCTATCTATCTATCTATCTATCTATCTATCTTTAACAAAAGTGTGGATACACTTAGCCATGCTAATGTGCTTTAGTCCATGTTTATAGATAACAGGGAGCCATCCAGTATCAGAAACCACATAATCAAGTCTATTACAGATACTGAACAACTCCACACAGCTTTGAGGCGAGTGCAGTGATGCAGGCACACGCTTAACACCATGCTAAAAAGTTTCCATTGGCTACATTAGCCTTGTAGCTCCTGTTAATCATAAACAGCCAGTTTATGTCATCATATATCTTATCATGAAGAATAGTGATGCTAAGTGGTTAATGTTGAACTAAACAGATAAAGACATGAATAATGTAGATATGCAGGTTTCATTTTGGCTTTGAGGACTTTTCTGTCCCTGAAATGAGATGTTATATTTCTCTGACACGTCTGTTCAGACATTTGGATGCAGATATGCTGAAATTAGCTGGAAAGATGTGATCAAGATTAAGATTCTAAATAAGTGACCCTTATTAGTCCCACAATGACCCATCTGTGCAGCAAAACACCACATACACACTAGTGATCACACACTAGGGGGCAGAGAGCACACTTGCCCGGAGTGGTGGCCAGCCCTATCCACAGCACCTGGGGAGCAGTTGGGGGTCAGGTGCCTTGCTCAAGGGCACTTCAGTCACATACTGTCTGCTCAGGGGATCAAACCGGCGACCTTCCGGTCACAAGGCTGGTACCCTAACTTCCAGCCCACAATTGCCCCCATAAAGAGCTGCACCGTGCTTCTGCCTGGGGTCCTTTCGCATGTTAAGCGAGTGTGATGACCACTACACTACAGAAACAACCTGAAAGGATGTGTGCCACCCATGCGTGTGTTCACATGCACTTATTGATCTGATAACTGCAGAAAATCAGATTTTTAATCCAGTCAACACGTTTACATGCACTTGAGTAATCAGATAATGGGGAAACTCCAGGTCTACATGAGTCAGAGAGTAATCAGATTTCTGCTTCACAAACAGCCAATAAACTTACAAAAGAAAACGAGACGAAAACGTAACGTAAAACTCAAACTTCAAGAGCTGCTTTTTTAAGCATTGCACCGCTTTAGCTGAAAATATGAACAGACATCATTTAGAAGATGAAGAAAATTTAAATCCTTCATCAAGTTTACACGACCATTTGAATATTCTGTAACATTTTATTTGGATAGTCCCCTTTAGATGCTTTGTAGATACTTAATTTTCTTTCAAGTTACATTCAACTAAATATCTACTAAATTGACTGTAATGTTCTTTAACTCTAAACCTGCTCTAATCCTAACCCTCACCTTAACCTCAAGCCAAAACATAAACCCAGCCCTAACCCTGGTCCAAATCCTAACCCTCCACTGTTTAGAATCAACTGAGTTTCAACAGTTTATTAATAATTTGAACATCTCTAGATGATTTATAGGGAAGTATGGTGGTCTGTGCAAGTAAAGTGAGACCGAACAATTAGATAACTGCAGAAATCTGATTATGATCAGATTATTGAGTGCATGTAAACACGCTCAGTGTTACACTTACAAACTGAGGTTGGCTCCAGGGAAAACAACTGTTATTTGTTTTGGACCTTTTACATTTTTAGGGTTCAAGCACGCAGTGCGTAGAACCCTATTGTTTTTGCTCAGATTTTTCTTCTTATTATTATTATTCTTTTTCTCCTGAAAAAGTGGTTGTGGAGAAGAGACCGTAAGCCATCCAGACACCAAACTTGGTGGGTAGGTGTAGTTTGTATGCATCTCGCCCCACAGCAAAAATGACCCCGATTGGCCAAAGGGGGGCGCTATAGAGCACCAAAACACGTTTTGCTTCATAACTCCTAAACCGAGATGTGCACAGACAAAATTCTTTTTGTGACTCATTCCTTGGGTCAAGACAAATAACTTTGCCGCTGACACCATTTAGCTCCGCCCACTTCAAATTTGAGCTAATTTGCATAATATTCAAAACCTACTTTTGTGAACCAGTCCTACAATTTTCACTCAATCCTCAATTTTCTGGTATCAGAAAACTCGGGAGTGTCTCTTTATCAAGATTTATCAAAAAAAAATTGATATTTGCAAACATTATGGCTGCCATATGCTAATTAGCCCTTCTGACAAAACTCAAAATTCACTTAAGACTCTATAACTCAAGAATGCTTTAGCCAAAAATATTGACACTCTATTTCCTTATTCGAGATAAGATTTTGTGGATGGCTTTCAATTTTAGAGGTCATATGTCATTAGGGGGCGGGGCAATTGCCAATTAACTGTTTCTCAGCATCTGTGCATCCGATCAACCTGAAACTTGGCAGATATCATCTGCTGCACATACTGTAAGTGAATCTTGAAGGCCAATTTGATACATTGAAATTTATGGCCACCATCAGCCAATAGGTATTCAGCAGGCCTTTGACAGGCTTACCATTGACCTCTCCAGGTAAAGAATTATCAAAAAAATGTGACTTTTCATGTCATGGCATTTCTAATTTGATTTACTGTAACTCAAAGACCATTGGCCACATCACCTCCAAACTTTAAGCATCATTGCATACTGAGACTCTAAGGGTGTATGCAACCTTTTGTCCAGATAGACCTTTAGGGGGCACCTCAGCACTCAAAAACACTTCAAAATCAAATAAATTGCTATTACAATGTTATTACAAGGTTGATCAACAAACAATTGATGCCATATGACTCAGTTCACTCAACTGAACAACTTTCTAATTGCATGTCATGTCAAAAATTGTACGGCTTGTCTGGTATTTTGCCTTATTTGTTCAAAGATTTCACTATACAAAGGCCTATTATACAAAGGTCAAAAGGTCATTCTGACCAAAACCTGGTGAACGTCTATGGTTTTAGTCCTTGATCAATACTGATATCATATTGAGGCCTTTTGACTAATTCTGACCCAGTTTCACTGAGCTGCTCTACACCCAAAGGGCCCATTATGACTGCATTAGGCCTCACTATGGCCTACATCAAGTCAATGGGTTAAATACTGAACCAGTCCACTGTGCAAGTGGGACTATGTGAGAAATGCTGCCAATGGTCATGTAGTTCTGACATCTATGTTCTACAAACCAGTGTAGCTCAGTACATATGAATGGAAACTCATAATGTGCATAAAGACTTCAGCTAGTTGTTTATGGCAACTGATGGCCTTTTGATGAATTGACATCATTTCGGTTCTATTCGCTCGGCCTTTGAATAAGATCCAAACAGCTTGAGGCCTTTTTACGCCTGATGGGGTAAACTGCTGAAGGGCTGGTACTGCTTGTACGTGCTTGAACCTGCTCATCGCCGCTTGCGGCTATATTCTGGAGTTTGTTTATAGTTTGGACAGTTTAGAAAATATTTTTTTCATGTTCTGCTCTGATCTTTACTGCAGCCTTTTTTGACACATATTTTCTAGTGAGGAGTAACTTGGCAGTGAAGTATAGTAGAATCGACTTGATTCAAACCTCATTTCCATATGAATAAAATGCATTCCATCAACAGCTGTTGTTTTTCTGTTTACTCACTTTCTGCAATAACAGAATGTAATATGTTTTATTCGTGTTGAAATAATGGGCGTTTGAATGAAGTGAAGCGCTTCTTTGCAGTGAGAGCTGTTGTTTCGTCAGTCTGCTGTCTGGAGACGGGAAGTTCACTGGCCTCTGCAGTGGGAATCCATTCGGCTGGCCAACTGGGCCAGGGGTCACACTGTTTATTCCTGTCCCCCATCACCCCATCCCCCCACCAAACCCCCTCAGGGTCCACATCTGCTCTGATTCGGGGGGAATCCCGTCCCAGGCTGGTCGGGTGAGGCCACGCTGAGGCTGGAGAGCGACTGAAGATGCTGAAATCCCAAAACAGGACATGCCTCAAAAATCGCCACGTAGACAAAAAGTCTTTTATCCTCCAGACCGGACGAGTGTGGAGGTTATCAGACTGCGGCTGTTTAGGTTTCTCTGTTCTTCTGTTGGCTTTTTGGCTTTCCGTCATGCTTTTGGACCTTTATCTCCAGCCTTGATAGAACCAGCGTTGTAAATATAAAAACTTTGACTCGTTAATTTCGTTCAATGTCCAGCTTCACTGCAGTTGGACTGGATAATGATTCATTGCAAAAATGAATTGATTTATAATATACAGCAAAATGATAGAATGATAAAATTCTGAAACGTTTTCCATGGTTTGATTAGACGATGATTCGACTTCTTGAAATCCTAAATTTGACCATAATTCATCCTGTTTACGATTCTTTACAAAAGTGATTCAATGCATCAATAAATTTCAGTTTTCACATATTTAATTACAGTTCTTTAAAAACATCATTTATTGTTTCATGAATGCTTCAATTTCACCATGATTTGATTGAATCTAGATTCTTTACTAAATGATTCAGTGCCTCGTGCGATGTGATATTTCACCATGTTTCGATTGAGTTTAGATTCATCACTAAATGATTCAGTGCCTCATTAAATCTAAAATTTCCCTATGATTCAGTTGAGTTTAGATTCTTTATTAAATGATTCAGTACCTCATGAAAATCTCAAATTTCACTGAGATTCGATTGAGTTTGCATTCTTTACTAAATGATTCAGTGTCATGAAATCTGATGTTTTACCATGGTTCAATTGAGTCTAGATTCTGTACTAAATGATTCAGTGGCTCATGAAATCTCAAATTTTACTGTGATTGAATTGAGTTTAGATTCATTACTTTAGATTCATTACTACATGATTCAGTGCCTTGTGAAATGACATATTTCACCATGTTTCGATTGAGTTTAGATTCATTACTAAATGATTCAGTGCCTCATGACATCTCAAATTTCACAGAGAATAAATCTCACCGTGATTTAATTTAATTGAATTATTTCAATATCTTTTGATATATGTGCTTTGACGAAATTTCCATGACACTTTAAAAGGAATAAATTGTTTTTTTTTCACATTTTTAATAATAGAGAATTTTATTTTGGGTTGGAATAATCATTTCTAGCATTTCAAAATTGACTCACCACTTTCAGATCGATGCATTTTTACTCCAAGAGTTGGAGCCGTTCCTTATGAATTCAGTGAATTTAGTCACCTGAATCGAATCTTTGGGCTGTGAGGCCTTAAGGGTCATAAGTCAAGCTGTTTTCTCATTAGTCTGCGTAAAGCGGAACAGCTGTGCTGGACTGAGTGAGCAGCGCTGGCCCCGCTCGCCTTTTTGTGTTTTGAGAAAATTCAGCTCAGGAACTTTGCAGAGTAGAGAGTGTGTTATTGAAACGAGTGAAATGTTGATATTCTCCTCTGTGTTGTGTTTGTGAATAGGAGAAGGCTGTGTGAATGGGATTTCTTTAGTACGTAATGCAAAGCGTATGCTGGTCAGAGGCGTGTAGAGTAGCCTAAACCAGACTCCACTGAAAGTGTTGTTACTGCAGCCAAATAAGTACTGAAATAGTCAACAGCCTGAGTGAAAATACAAACATAGCAGCTTAAAAAGATACTTAAATATGGAATAACTCGCTAAGTGGAACTTCTTAGCACATCCAGCATTTATCATAGAAACTATGGGTCTGAAACTGCCGTCTTATTCGACTTTCCAGTCCACCTTAAATGGGGAAGCTGTTATATTCTGGTGCCTGAGGCCAATTCAAATAAGAGGGCTTAATTCATGTTTATATGACTATTTTCCATCCTTTCTTTATTCCTTATAAATAAACAGGCTGTGCTGTTAAGATTGATATATGTAAATGAGCTCTGTCCTGATTGGCTGTGCTGTATTCTGTATTATTCAGTAAGCAGTCTGGGCTGAAACACTCCTTATTACTTCAGCTTGAATGGTCAGGGCTAAGCTGCAGCATGAATTGGTTGATTTTTGTGACAACTGTGCATACCATAGAAACGGCTTGTCAACACTTTAACCATCAACTAGGATACCATAGCGACAGCCTAAGAATACTTTAACAACCACCTAGGATACCATGTTAGTGGTCTAGCAAGATCTCAGCAACCATCTGGGAGTCCATAACAATGTCCTGGCAACATTGTAGCAACAACTTGGGATATAGCAAAGACCTAGCACCACCTTAGTAGCCACTTGAAATAGCATGTCCTGGCAATACCTTATTAAGCACCTGGCATAGTATAGAAATTGCCTAGCAACACCTTAGCTAGCCACCTAAATTACTATAGAAGTGGCCCAGCTAACAAGCTGAAACACTCCTTATCACTTCAGCTTCAGTGGGTCAGGCTAAGCTGCAGCATAAATTGGTTGATTTTTGTGACAACTGTGGATACCATAGCGATGGCTTAACAACACCTTAACAGTCAATTGGGATACCATAGCAACAGCCTAGCAACAACTTAGCAAGAGTCTAGGATACCAAATCAACTGGTATGAGTCTGGCAGTACAATAGCAACCACCTGGGATACCAGAGCAGTGGCCTAGCACCACCATAGCCGCTTCCTGGAATTACTAACAACAGTGTTGTGCAGGTACTTGAAATTTTAAAGCATTGTTAGCTGACTTTTTTTTCCTTATGGACTTATGGACTATACGGAGTAGATAGTTTTACAAATTCAAATGTTTGTCGCTACATCAAACTCTTTTATTACTAAAAAGTGATCAAAATGTTTTTAACGGACTAAAACAGTAACTAACCATCTTAACATGGTCATTAGAACAGTGAATATCCAAACATCTGAACTGCGCAGAACCATTTAGGCATTTAAATGGTTCTTTAAGTGGTCACGGTGCTATATATAACCACTGTCTTTACTGAGGAACCCCTGAGGAACCCCTGCGTGTGCTGAGGGAGTGAGAGTGTCTTTAGAGGGAGACCCAGATGTGAAAGTTGGGCTCTTTTTTTCTGGTGGGGGTTTCTCTGTCCAGATGGTCCACTCAGCTCTGGTTGAATATTACCACCCCCCCACCCCCTCCTCTCTCAGATGGTAATCCACCCTGACTGCCTCCTTCTCTTTCATCCTCCTCCCTCTCTCCTCCTTCACTTTCTTCACTGTTCTCTCAGAGTGGAGGAGGAACTGAAGGGGCTCTCACACAGAGTCAGTGAACAAACTCACCCAGTGGATGGCTTCTACTGATAACAGCTGTTAGGAGAGCAGGAGCTTCACTGTCTGTGTGGAAGACTGTCTGTGTGGAGTCTTTCACCTTCAAGATCTATAATTAGTCTATAATTCATTCTAATAATTAATAATCTATCTATAACTAATAATTACAAATCAATCAATCACTTTTTTTATACCCTTTGTACTGTAATAATACATTTTGCACACTTTGTACTGTAATAACTTTTGCTTAACTTAAGAATAACTTTTTTGTACTGTACTAATGACGTTTTCACACTTTTTCTACTTTAGGAATAGCTTTTGCTCACTTTTTGCACTTTATTAATAAACTTCTGTACACTGTTTTGTACTGTAAGGATCATCTTCACACACGTTTATGTTAAATTACAAACTTATGCCACTGTACAGTAAAAACTCATTTTTTTAAAACCTATAACAAATAGTTTGTTTTGAAATTTCAGAGTCCTTTCAACTTCAAATATTAAGGTCAGAAATGAACGACACAGATTTATTATTAACATAATATTAGGAATTAAATGGGCTCAAGCCAGGCCAGGTTAGTTGCTTGTGTTACGTTAAAAAGTTGCAGAAATTTGAATCCAATAAAATGTCTGTTTAGGGTTCAGGCTTCAGCGCGGCTGCTGCTACTGTGTTTAGCTATGTTAATGCACTTTAGTCCATGTTTATAGATACCAGTGTGTCATACAGTCACAGAAACCACATGCTAACTGTATTAGCACCCATTACATGTTCGCTGCATTAGCAATCTTTGCTCCAGTGCCGCAACTCAAGAAGCAAACTTCAGACACCAAACACGACGACACGTGCAATAACGAGGAAGACTGCATAATTCAGATATTTCTCTGAGCTGTCACTTCAGCGTGAAGGTCTTTATGGCGTGTAGCTGATCTGTTCGGCTTTGTTGCTCTGAATGTTCCTCTGTTAATGATTATCAGCTGTTTGTGGCGTTTACATGTGTTCATATATCATCCTCGCATGTGATGGATCGCATGTGCGGGAATAGGTGGTGGTGTCGGGGGGCTGGGGAGGAGGGAGGTGGTCTTTAACAAAGGGCAGAGGCTCTTTTAGCTTGAAATTGAAATCCATCCTGTAATTCATTAACATTTCCCGACCATAAGCATTCATCTGCTGCCATTGAGCTGCGCCGACTCTCACCCAGGACATTTCCATCTGAAAGAGCCCCCAATCTTCACTTCAGAAGCCGCTCTCAGGACGTGAACCTGTAACCTCTCTGGAGAAGCTCTGAAATGCCAAACCCCCTCTCTCCTCCCCCCCTTCCTTACCCCCAGTGCAGGGGCCTGTGGTGAGAGAGATGGAAAGAGAGGCTTAGAAAAAAAAATCTTTTTAACAAATTTCAAATAATAGTTTAACAGAATATCTACTTTAAAATGAATTAACATAAAGCAGAGTCGTTCAGAGCGGTTTGGTGTGAAATGCTCTGTTCTAGAGAAACTTAGGGTCAGAACTGTTCACAGTGGTGGTGATAGGAACCAGACATCCACCTCTAAAAGCTCCCTCACAGAAAGTTCCTACAACAAATGGTTATGCATTCATGGCCTGATGACTGAGACACTGTTTTATGATAGTTTTGAGAGGATTTTGGACTTAAACTCCATTCATGGTGGATGGATACATAATCTGCAGGGTGCTGTGAGGCAAAATAGTCCCAATGGGAAACCTTACTATTTCAGATTTACAACTAATCATCTTCAACATTCCATATAAATATGGGGCATTGATAAAAATACATAAATATGAACGCCATTTTTTTTACAGTGTAGCTATATTGACACATTAACATTTACCTAGGTATGATTTTAATTTATTTATGCTACTGATAATACCGAAGATTAATCTTAAGAACAGTGTATTGAATATATAAAATATTCAAATGCTTATAAAATGAATATATCAAATCAGTACAAGGTATTCCAGTTTGCTTTAGTTTACAAATATACTTCAGTAGAAGTAAATGTATTACAGTTTCATTTTGTCTTCAGTTCCGTTTTAGTCATTAATAATTTGTTTCTAATTCGCTTTTTTAGGTGTCATTTCAGTAAGGCTTTATTTCTGCTCAATCGTCTTGAGCTTGAGCATTTTATTTTAGACCAAATAGAAAAGAATAGAGTCTGGTGGTCTTCAGTTCTGGTGCTGACAGATGATGGATAGACTAACTTGTTCTATAAGGAATTTAGTTCTGGAATTTTTAGAGAGGTTTTTGCACTGTTGGATTTTGCTTTGACTTCTTGTTGAGTCATTATTAGTGACACTCTAATCTAATACTCTGGATCAACATTGGCTCAATACTGACCTTATTCATCTGATCAGATATCAGCCAGACATGATCAGTCAACATTAATACTGTTTCTTAGCTGCGATCATCATAAAATAGTGGTTCACAGTGACTGTAGAATTTGAGAAGCATTGCTAGGCAAAGATCTGGCCAGCTCTACAGTACAGTATCTGTATGTACATTAGTCTCTGTGTTTTTGTTTATGTATCTTACTACTCCAAAACACTGCCTGGTATCGGATTTATACATGTTCTAAAGTCGCTTCATGCGAGTTTCAGTCGAGTCTCGGGTCTGAAGCATTTACTTTACACGCAGTAAATGCGATGGTTAACAGAAAAGGGGGGAAAAATTGAAACAGGTATTTAATTTGTATTTTGCATAGGAAGTATTATTATCATATATTATTGCAGATTGTACTAATTGACTTTTTGCACTGAGAGTCGTTACCATGGAGACCAGGTGGGTGGACCCTGCTCCAGCAGCGTGACTATTTTTAAACTATATACAACCCTGCATGTCTGATGCCGCAATATTTAATATCTAAATCAAAAATAAAATCATACAAGAATATGTATTTTTATGTATCACGACCCTGAGGGAGAAGCGGCTTAGAAAACGTGTGTGTAAAAATATATATTTCCTTTTGTAGCCTTTATAGAATAAGCTGTTGAGGTGATGCTGACTGTTTCTCAGCCCTCCAGTGTAAGTAACTGTTGGTAATTTATTTCTTTTCATTTTGCAAAATTATAAACAGTGCTTTTGGTAATTTTGTATTTTGATATTTGTTTACAGGGAGATTAGTTAGATTTCTGTTTACATATCCCCAAAACTATCTGCACTGCGTTACATCCAGCCAGAGACCCATTATTTTAATAGTAATTTATTGCTTCTTACATCATCTTCGTGATATCCAAAAGCTTTATCGGATCGCATTTTCTGTCAATATCGTGCAGCCCCAGCAGTGATCTAGATTCTTGAACGCCTGAACACCTCACTTCTACATTCTGAATAGGATTCTAGGGATTTCAGGCTCATTTACACCCCTCCTGGTGCTGTTAACAGCTAACACACTTGATTGAGGTGTGGGATTTGGGAGACAATCAGGAGACAAAACCAGGTTAATTGGTGCACCTCTAGTCTTTATAGTAATGATACGTTTAGTGGAGAATGAGTTTAGCCTGTTTTAGCCACTCTTATACAAGAGCCTGAAAGGCTTTGAGGAATGCTGTGCCCCTATTGTAATTGAATCAGGGTGAGGGTGGACGCAGTGAGGGGGGGTAAAAGATGGGTTAATTGCCCCCTCAAAAGTGGTCAGTGCACTTGGAGTGGAGGGTCATGCGGACATAATGGCACATTTTCCAAGCCATTGTGTCGTTCCTCAGCGAGGCCACTGGCGTCTCTGTCCCCTTTCAAAGGCTTTAGAGGGGCTTTTAGTGATTAAGCGAGAGGATTTGCGTCGGCAGTTTTATTTTTTCGGGGGTCCTTGGCCCACTAGTGTCGATTAGTCAGTAGGCCCCTGGTATCTGTATGCAAAGCAGGGGGTTTGCCAGCACACTTTGAGGCTCTTTTGATATGCATTGGCTGAGTGGCTTAGCTGCTAGCATTAGCGGGCTGTGTATTGTCGCTGGAGCGGAGCGATGCTCTTTATGCATGGTGATACGGGCTGCCGGGGGGAGGGGAGGGGAGGGTTCTGCCCTGATAAGATAGAGACACCTCTGAGACTTGGCTCGCGTGCACTCTTGATTCACTCCACTGGCTTTTGTTTTTCATCACTGTATCTGATGTAACACATTCTCAAAGCCTCAGGCCACGCCCTTCCAGAAAGAATGTGGGCTAAGAGCGAGTGAGGGTTCACCTCCTGAGGGCTTGGAAAGTAAATGTCCCTCTCTTGTTATTCTGCGTGGTTCATCGTGTTTGTCTTATTTGAAATTTGACCTGTAATAAGAATTTGATTCTTAAGCAGAGCATTTTGTTAGAAGCACTAGTGAAAATGCTGCTGTTTTGCATTAATGTATTAATTAGTTAATTAATTAATTAATTAATTAATGTAAATATTTGCATTTCAAGTTCTATTGTCAGCATAAAACTTTTAGTAAAAAAAGTCGAATTTTTTTTCAATTTCGCCACAAATTTCAGAATTTTGTAGTATTTGGTGATGTGTCTCGTTTTTGCCTTAATGGGAGTGTACACTATATAGTGTGCAGTATACACAGTCTATAAGTGTAGACCATATATATTATATACACAGTCAATTTGTGTCTATATCATATATATTATACACACAAGTGTACATATTATATATATATATATATATATATATATATATATATCATATACAGCCATTGAGAGTGTATATCAGATATATACACCGTCAGTAAGTGTAGACACCATATATATCATATACACAATGTGTGTCTACATCATATGTATTATATACACAATGAGCGTATATATCATGTATTATATACAGTGTGTTTCTATATCAAATATATCACAAACAGTTGATAAGTGTAGACATATATATTATATACACAGTTGATGGTTCAGCTCCTCCGTGATTGCAGACTTACTGTTGTTCATACAGCTTGTGGATTGTTGTTACAGTGGAGGTTCCCATGGGGAACCGGAGCTCCACCAAACTACTGCTCTTATTAGTTTGCTGCTTGTTGATTTATCCACAGTTCTCCTGTCCTGTGTAGTCTGCTCATCCATTTAAAGTCACAAGTTGGCCAGAAATCAGATCAGCACTATTAGGTGCCAAATGTGGTCGATCCTCCAAAATATCTTCAGTTTTGCACTGTAGCTATGAAGCTAATGTGGCTAGCCAGCAGTACTTTAGTACTACTTTAGTACTAAAGTTTATAGATACCATGTTTTAGTACCATGTTTATAGATGGCAGTGAGTCATACAGTGTCCGAAGCCTCATAATCAAGTCTATCAGGGGTGCTGAACAGCATGAGGTGAGTATGTGATGATTTGAGCGTATGTATGTCAGGGTCATCGTTCACTCTGCTGTGTTTTTTTTTCTTGGAGGGGGATGCTGGGACATCTTTTCATCTCATTACCCTCCCCAGAAGATGGAGTGGTCCACTGTCGGTGACTTGGGGTCAACAGACCCCCACCTCTACCCCATCGCCCTAGCCCCCTTTGAAATGGTGATGATGATGGGGTGACCCCCGCTGCCCTCCTGGTGGGTTTGGGTGGGTTTAGATCAGCCCCAGAAGACCACCCCCCCTCCACCCCCTGCACGCAGCAGCATTTGTCATGTCCAGCCCCGGCGTGCTGCACCTCTATGGGCCTTTTGTTCCCCGACCTGCTGGCTAAGCACAGCGTTTCGGATGGCCCATTAACATTTGAACCAGCGCTGCACATTTCCCTCTTACACTTGCCCCCTTTTTCTGGGCCACTATGGCTAAAAGGGGAACAAAGCCCATCATATTCGCCGCTGTTTATTACAGATCATTAGAGGAAGCTCTCAGTGCAGCAGGAGGCGGCCCACCAGTGGACAATGCTGCGTTAGAAAGCTAAAAACAGAAGTAGACATGTAGACGCCTGAGTTTTGTCCTTCTGTCCTGTTACACAGATAACAGTGTGTCACCCGGGATATCAGAAATGCAGATGCATCTTGCACGATGCTAATTGGTGCGGAATCTGCTTCCTTTAAGTTTCAAGTTTCAAGTTCGTTTGTCATTTGCGCAACATGTCAGGACATTTATGCATTGAAATGCTTGTGGTGAGGCTTAGTAATCACTCTTACAGTGAGTAAATAAGTAAAAATAAAAAAATACAAGAAAAACAACTGAAATATAAAAGATGTACACAAAATATAGAGACAGTATACGTTTTAAAGTGACTTAAGAGACTTAGTGTTATTGATATTGCTTTAACCTCTTATTCTCCAGGGTATATTTTGGTTTGTCCATCTGACTTTAAATGACCAAATCATGAGGCAATTTATTCATTAACTGCTTGAAATAAATAAAATAATTTATTTATTTATTACATTTTTATTACATCTCAAATTAAGAGTAAATGTGTTTTATGATCACACATATTGCTATAAGCTTGCAACGCTGTTTGTTTTATTTTATAAAAAGTATTTTTACAGAGCAGATCACTGAACAGACGCCATCTGTTTAGAGTTTATAGCCCAGATTTGTGGAAAAATGAGTCGACTTTCAGTAGAAAACAAAACTGACTTCACCTTCTTTTATTATAAGGGTTTAAATTACATTTATACATATATTTGACTGGAAAGAAGACAGTTACAGCTTCATACGATGCCCACCTTCTTAATGTAGCTTAAGAAATATGAAAGTTATGAAGAATATGATGAAGTGGAACCACCGGTGGTCTCAAGGACTTGAAGAGGCTAAAGTGACTTAGTGTTAAGTTGTTATCGTACATAGCAGAGATGATATGATATAATAACAATGCTGACAGACTGACTGAGTGAAAAGGTTCAGAAGCCTGACAGCCTGTGGGTAGAGACTGTCCATTAACCAGGTTGTTCTAGCCTGTATGCTGCGAAATATCCTGCCTGATGGCAGGATGGTGAACAGGCTGTGTGCTGGGTGGGTCTTTGTTACTTAGCTACATTAGCCTCAGAGCTACTAAAGAAGCACCAAACAATTATTGGCTGATCAGCTATATTAACAATAAATGTGAAAATTATGTACATTTTATTATTTTTTTGCCAAACTATCGCTTTAAAATTGAAATACTGGGTGTGTAATAATACGGAGGGAGGCCACACTGTTTATACATCAGTTAAGGTGCCCGTTGTGTCCAACGCAAATATAATCTGGTTCAATATGTTGTATTATATGCCGTATTACTCTTAGTTTCACATTTCGTTTGATAGTGTTTAACTTGTATTTTGTGTGATGACATTTAACACTTTGTTTGATCATGTTTACCATTTCATTTGAGAATGATTAGCTAATATTTAATCAGATAATGTTTAAAGCTTGAGGCCTGTTGCAGGCCTGTTTCACACATACTAGCTCTGGTGACACACAACATCCTGCTTTTTGCTTCGCCGCCCATGTTAGCAAGTTATAAAAAGTACTTAGAAATGACTAAACAAACTTCTGGTTGAATAGTCAAACAAATGTGAAGTGTTATTAAACGAAGCATGAACTATTATCACGAAAAACATAAAACATCAGACAAAACTTTAAAGGGTATTAAACAAAATATTATCAAATTAAGTACTGTTTGTGAACTGTCAAAGTTCACAATTAAGATTAATATCAAACAAAAAGCTAAACATTAGTTTTGATTGTGGCCCTGTTGAAAAAGTCCTGCTGCTACACGTCGCTCTAAAACTGCAGTCTGCGATTGGTTGTTTTGCTAATCCCCTTCCTGTTAAAGCAGGAGAGTCTTATGCTGTGTTCACATGTTTGCAGTAGACAGATGAAGGCAAACCGGATATCCATTGTTTTCAAAGGAGCCGTAACGGAAAATTCGGGCACCGACAGTCCACAGACCACAGCGATGACCTGAATGATCTATCAAGAGTTCGGTTTTCCGAGCTTTTCCCGTCGATAACAGCAATGGAATGAATCTGTAAGCTCTGGTAATCATTCATTTTCATTGTCGTGGTGGTCACCACGGCAACATTTGCATGGCAGCATTAGCCATGTTGAGCGACAAAACATACCAGACACTTTGGTGACAGACAAAAAGTCTGGGTTGGAGGACTGGGTGTCCCCAAACTTTTGATGGGCAGTGCATGCAAGCACATATAGACACTTGTGCATACTCTCACACACACACGCACACACACAAACACACGCACACACTGGTGCTGAGCCTGGCTGCAGTGCCCTGGGCCGTGTGTGTGTGTGTACATCTGTTGTTTAGGGTCAGTGGGTCGGCAGCGTGCAGCGATGCTGTAGACATGGACAGGTGGTGTGAGGCCTTAAGCGTGGACTTGACCGACCACGGCGCACACTAACACTAATCGTCAGTCCATCAGGACACGGCCAGCTCTTTTTTTTTTTTAGATTTAACCCCCGTTCTGAGGGGTTTAATGGTAGATAGGCCTCCTCAGGAAAACTGAACTCTCCTCACTTTGTGGAATAAAATACATGGACATTGTACATAAACAATATTAATGTTTCAAACTGTACCATCCACCATATATACATAAAAGCTGTGACTGATTCATGATTGCAAACATGTAAGATCATTTTTCTTTCCGTCATGCCACGATGTGACTAACTATCAGCTCCATAAAGTCTCTGGATGAGCGTGACATTGTGCAGCATATTATAAACATGGGTGATTCAGTAACATGACATGATTAAAAATCGGCCTGCAGTGTTTTAACTTTAATCAACTTTTATTGGGTTACATTAACAAATTACTTCCTCAAAACACATGTAGAAACTGATCTGGAGCTGTGATTGGTCACAGCATGCAGTTAACAAACACTGTGATTAGTCAGAGAGCTCATTTGCATATTGCAGCCTTCTGTGATATCAGTATTGCATAGGCCCACATCATAACTAGAAACATGCACTACCTGAAGAAAATTCAGAGTGTTTGCGCAGCTTAAGCAATTCCCAGACAGTCAACTAGAAAGCTGCTCTGGTGTTTTACGTGGTTGCTAGAGTATTGCTAGATGGTTGCTGTGGTATTCCAACTGGTTGCTAGTAGTGGTGGACAGTAACTAAGTAAATGTAATTGGTTTCTGTATTTAAGTAGTTTTTTGTGTATCTGTACTGAAGTTTTTTCCATTTTGGGCGACTTTTTACTTTCACTCCACTACATTTCAGAGTCTAATATCTGACTTTTTCCTCCACTACATTTTGAGAAATCTGTCCTTCCTTTTGGTTTCTGTGTGTATAAAAACGTAACATGTCAAAACGAAAGAAGCGCAAAGCAAGAGCACCAATCAGGGCACAGCGGTCACTTTGTTTTGAGCTTGTTTTGACCTGTTGGTCATACCGACCCAGTGCAGCACACGGTTCAACATCAGTGCAGCAGCGTAAAACTTTGGGAGAGTCTATTCAACATAAATGATGAACTAACCTAACTTTGTGTAAATAGAGCACAATATAGAAATATGGACACATATGCAGCCGTGACTGACGCGGCTTTTTACTGAATTTATACAAACACTTTCATTTTATAGTAAATTAGTTTTGTCTAGTTTATGTTTATGAACAGAGACCTACAGATCAACATAGTAAAGGAAACTCATTTGTGATCCTGAGTTTAAAGCCAGTTTTTATTAAACTTAAACTTGGAACTAATTTGTAAATAAATCTTAAACTGAAACTTTGCTTGTGTGTAAAAAGTGATTTCAGAGCCACTCGGTTCTCCCTGATGGAAACTGTTTACCTTCAGTGTTTTGTGCTTATGATCATTTTAATAGACGTCAGCGTCACTAATTAATGACATTCTATTAAAAGACTGGTTTACCAAGAGAGACACTGGAGGATTTTCACCTAAAATGAGTTCATGAAGCGAGTCTTGTTATAAAATTGATAACAGGACATTAAAGTCATAATTAATCTTTTAGTACTTTTACTTTTGATACTTTAGTACATTTGAAGGCAAATACTTTTGTACTTTTACTCAAGTGGAGGTCTAAAGTGAGGAACTTCTACTTTTACTGGAGTAATATTTTACCTTGAGTATCTTTAACTTTAACTAAAGTACATGATTTGTGTACTCCACCCACCTCTGGATGCTAGAGTGTTGCTTGGGTTTTGCTATGGTTTTGGTAGTTGTTAGCTGTGGAATCTCAGGTGGTTGCTAGAATGTTATTAGGTGGTTGCTAAGGCATTCAAAGTGGTTGCTAGGCTGTGTCTAGGCGATTGCTTTACTATCCCGGGTGTTTGCTATGCTATTCTTCATGGTTGCTAGGTGGCTGTAATCATATCATAGCTGGTTTCTTGGAGGTTGCTAGGTTGTTGCTAGAGTGTGTGCTAGATGGATGTTACGGTATGTTACATGGTTAATAGGGTGTTACTAATGGACTAATCACGATATATGTTTGGTTTCACAAACCAAACGTCCAATCAAAACGCTGTAAACAAGCACACCATTCCTGAGCGGACCGAACTTTCCAGAGTTGGAATGGTAACGACATCTCGAAAACTGCGGGACACACTAAAAACAGGAAGAAGCAGAAGATACATTGGATTACAGTAGCGTTGCTGTGTATTGCGATCACTAATAACTTTCAATCAACAATGTATTATGCATACTTAGTAAACACTGACAGGATATTGAGACATACTGAGGACCACAGTTGACATTTTTTACGTTATTAGTTGATTTTCCTGTTCATATTCAGCTTAATTCATCATGTCCTTTCATTTAAAAAGACTACATTTGTATTTTCCCTTACTCTGCCTTCAAAATGTAGGGACTATAGCGTTGCCTCTGATGCATCTTATGATTTTTGATGGTGTCACCAGTGCACCAGTAATCGGAGCAAAATAATATTAGCCAATAATATCATGTGTGAGAGAATGTTTGAGAGATTATACAGTGATCTGAGAGGAAAATACAGTATGATTTCCCATTCACATCAACTTTCATTGCAATGTTGTTATTTTTTTGCATGAACACAGAAAAACATGAAAAGTAAGGGACAGGAATCACAACCAAAGAGACAAGCAAAAGTAAACATTAGCAACCGAAGAAGAAAGATATGCTCTGTGTAGTTTTCAAAATATGTGTCAAGTAATGTATTTACAAATAATCATGGCATATATGTAAATATTAAAAATGCACACTATCCACATAGATATAGTCTAAAAATAGGTATATATTGGCAAATTTTACTATTCAAAAACAGCACATTTAAATATATTTAGCATATATATTTTAAAACATGACCTATATTGCACATATAGTTTTAATATGAGCAAATAAATGTCCATATTTATTTTTGTCTATGTGGGAGGAAAAGATTACAAATTGTATTCCAAGTGGTTGCTATCACATCCTAGCGGGTTGCTATAGTGTTGCAGGTGGTTGCTAGGGTGTTGCTAGATGATTGCTATGTTATTTGATGTGGTTGCTATTGTATCCTAGCTGGTTGCTATAGTGTTCCAGGTGTTTCCTAGTAATGTATGTACAAAACTTTCTGACATATATGTAATACATATATCAAAAATGCACACTATCCTCATAGATATAGTCTACAAATATGCATATGTTGGCGTATAGTTTAATATTCCAAAACAGCACATTTAAATATATTTAGTACATATATTTTAAAACATGACATAGATTGCACATGTATTTTTAATATGAGCAAATAAATGTACATGTATTTACATGTGGGAGCAAAAGATTACAGACACAGTAAGAAAGAGATTTTTTTTGCTGTTTTGCTTCCTTTTTAAAGAAACTACTCATTTGTCTAAGAGTAGAAACAGCACTGCCACTTACAGAGGGACTGAATGAGGCTCAATCACACAGGCTGAAGCTTCATCTGCCCTCCAGACTGACTGTATCCCCCCTAAAGCTCACACATCTGGAGGAACGTCTCTCAGTAGCTAATCTGCACCATATGCTAACCTCAGCTATAGGCATTAGCAGTGGAATAGTGGCTGAGTCAGGAATAAAGAGGCAAGCTGGGGTAGTCCTGTCTCAGTGCTGTCCGTAACAGGGATTAATGGACTTTATGATGGTTTATTTATTTATTTGGATGTTTTAATGGTTCTTTACATGATGAAATGGTTTTTCAGATTGACGGAGAAGAGAAAAACCCAGTTTAGCATGAGCTTTAGCAGCGTGAAACACTTTAAAAGTCATTTTAATCATTATTATCATTTATACAACAGTTAGTTCTGGCCACGCAAGCTGATTGGTTGAGAAGTGTTTTTTTCACAAGCGCTGTAACACTCCGTCAGACACCGTTGCTAAGCAATGACTTTGACAGATGTAACATGCAGCTTGTTCCTATGTCAAAGTAACGTTTTTACTTCTTACTTTGCCACAAACAGAAAATGACACTATTAACATTTGACCGACAGCTGATTTGGTCCGACTCTGAAGGTGAGACGACACTAAATTCCCAAACTGGCATCACCACTGAGCAGGTTTTCAGTCAGCAGCTGTGACAGAAGAACAGCTAAACAACCTGGAATCAGCCAGAAACAAACCCAATACCATTCGCCAAACTGAATGGGCTGTAAGATGCTTTACAGACTGGCTGGAACAAAACAACATTAACGTTAATCTGGCAAGAAATGACAAAACTGAGCTGAACTTGATATTGTGTCAGTTTTATGGCTCAGTCTGATTTGGTCAGACTCTGTGGTGATGCCAGTTTGGGAATTCAGGGTAAGGAGCTGGAGAACAAACTGCCAGCTGTGCAGCGAGTGGGCGGAGCTCGTTACTCTGACATAGCAACAAGCTACTTGTTAAGTAACTATAATTTGGCGGAAGGAACTGTAAACATTAAAACATATTAAACGCTGCGTTCATGGCCCAGTTTATTAATTTCTTACTTTATTTATTTAACTGTTGTATAAAAGCAATAGAACACTTGAGGAGAGTGTTGTCACTATAACGTCACGGCTGTGATGATCTACGGCGACCAAATGACAGTCGTGATGATATTTCGTGATAACACACTCCCTCTCATCTTCTACTGCTTAATTGTTCATTTGTTGATTATAGGGCAACTATGGATGAAGCTTGGTTCTCCAATGCTATTGAAAATGTAAGGTCATGTACCAAGGTCATGCCTTTTTTTCCATGACTGCCTGCTCCCGTCGGGTTGTGCGAAAAGGTGCTAAACTGGTCTTTGTTTCGGTGCCAACATGTAAACACAAGATTAGGTTGCTTTACTGTTACTGATAATGAGAGCTTAGCTGAGCTGTGCTGTTTCTCTAGGCCAGACGTGGCAACTCAAACAATAAGAAGAGCCATTTTGTCCTTTCAATGAAAATCAAACCACCTTGAGAGCCGCAATATTTCATATCCATTTTACCATCTGAGCTTTAAATATGTCTCAATATATGCTGATGTTCTAGGATAGGCTAAAAAATATCAACAAAAACAGAGACTCACTTTGCTCTTCTTTAAGCTTCAGCTCAGCTATAACCGCTTTCCTCACATCTCCAGCAGGAAACGTTTCCACAGTCTGAATAGCTTATACAGTTTGGACTGACCCCACAAGGTACTTTACAATGTTGTATTTTACAGCGTTCATCAAGAAGAATATAGAAATTATTTGATGTTATCTTCCTTTGACTTGAGATTCAATCTCATTTAATGAGAATTAAATTAGAACCATAATAGGATTTATCTGCACTATGTCATTAATTTTATATTATTGAAAACAGTGATTCTAAGCTTTAAAACACTAGTGTACACGTCAATCTCTGACCTACAGTTGTGAGCAAAAGTTTATTCACCCCAACTTGAATCTTATGCATAATTACTGTTTATTTTCTGAATTTGACGTATTTGTAAAAACAAAATGTTGCATGTGCAAAATCTGTGCACATTTTATATTTTATATATATGTTAAACCCATGTAACTCAAATCAGTAGAAATTGTTTTTGATTATTAAAAGGTTTCTGATTCTTAAACATGACTTGCAACAGGGCCGGGTGACCAGGGTCTTTTCTGTGGGGAGTTTGCATGTTCTCCCCGTGTCTGTGTGGGCTTCCTCTCACAGTCCAAAGACCCTTAGTCAGGCTAATTGGACGTGGTAAGTTGCCCCTAGGTGTGCGTGAATGTGTCTGTCTGTGATGGACTGGCGACTGTTGGGATAGGCTCCAGCACCCCCCAGAAGGAGAAGCGGCTTAGAAGGTGTGTGTGTGTGTGTGTGTGTGTTAACAAGTCGGCTGGTAATAGAACAAACGTGGGCGCTCCCTGGGACACATGCCCTATTAATGAAACACATGAATAACTACCTAAAATCAATTCATAAATAAAAAAAAAATGAAGTGTTTACTTTGCCAGAGACATCGACTCATCTCGGTACGTCTCTGACCGAAGGTCATGGAAGGTCAGCTTCATTGGGACTGTGATGGAATTGATAGTTGCCTGAACAATGATGGTTGCAGGACAGTGAAGGATGGAGCATTTACATGCTGATTTGTGGACGAGGCGGTGGGGGCCGGGGGTGGGTGGGGGGGTGGTTGGGTATTGGCTGGTGGGGGAGGGGAGTTTGAAGGTAATAAATAGTCTGAAGTCTTTCATGTTGCCGGCAGGTTTTCTCATGCATTTCCTCCTCCTGCCATAAAGTCTTTGAATTCCTAACAGCCTCCCCACGGCCCCCCTCCATCCCAGCATGCACTGCGGTGAGGCTCTCATCCCGACTGCCAGAAGCTCAACAGACTGAGAACTTTCGCTAATTTGCTTCAGTCAAAGTTTCCTCTCGCTCTCCGGTGCTCAGACTGCTGTTTGAATAGATACTCGTGATGTTCTTACACAGTTTAGCTCACACGTCTCCATACGCAGCATTGTCTGTGATTTATATATGATATAAATATGATTTAGAGCCTTGAAGAACGTCAGAGACGTTCCTTCACTTTCAAGAGGTTAATCTGTTACTACAGAGAGCACGTATTCTTTTATTTTTCTGCTTTAAAAGAGCTGTTATGTTTGTGCACTCACCAAAAAAAGCCTCTATATAGTACCAAGAAAAGGTTCTATAACTTAGAACAATAGCTGAACCCTGTTTAGTCCTGAAAGGAACCCTCTGTACTGCACTCTTAGCAAGAAAAGATTTTGTGTAGCATCAAGAAAAGGTCCTGTGAATGGTAACAAAGCTGGAACCCTTTTTGGAACTATCCAAAAGAACCCACTGTACTGTTTTTGCTGCACTGTTAGCAAGAAAAGATTCTGTGTAGCACCAACAAAAGTTCCTGTGAAGAAAATGTCCTGCACCTAGCAACAACTGCAGAACCCTCTAGAAAAATAGCAGAATCCTCTTTAGCATTGAAAAGAACCCTCGGTGCTGCACTCTTAGCAACAAAAGGTTCTGGGCAGCACCAAGATCCTGTGGCTGGTAACAATATTAGAATGCTTTGTGGAACTATCTAGAACCTTTTGTAGTGTTTTTGCTATAGTCTTACCCAAAAGGGTGCTATGTTCTAACAAGAAAGTGGCCTGTGCCTGGTAACAATTGCAGAACCTTCTTAAGTACTATCTAGAAACTTTTGTAATATTTTTGTGACATTATGAGTGAAAATGGGTTCTATATAGTACCAAGATAACTATTTGTTTGTTGTAATAACATAACCTATTTTTGCTACACTCCTAGCAACAATGGTTCTATGTAGTACTAAGAAATGGTTATGACTTGTAGCAATAGCTGGTACTATCTAGAGCCTAATGTTTTTGCTACAGTGTTACCTAAAGGTTCTGTATAGTAACAAGAATATGTCTGCTTGATTAAAGGGTTCTTTGCATTGTGAAAGGGTTCTTCAGATTAAAAGAAAATGTGCTTTAGATGGTTCTATATAGAACCTTTTTGAAAAGGGTTCTTCTATTATTACAAGCATGATGTTGTAATAATAGAAGAACACCATATACAAAACATTCTCCATCAATCTGAAGAAGCCTTTCACCATACAAAGAACCCTTTAATGATGCAAAGTGAGTTTTCATGGTTCTATATAGAACCATTTTCTTTACTAAAGAACCCTTGAAGAACCAGCATTTTTAAGTATTACAGTACAAATGCTTCAACATTTTCAACATTAAATGGAGCTAAACTGGAGCTTCTGTACAGAGCCAAAAAACAGGCCATATTTAGTTCTTCAAAGAACCCTTTTTAAAAGGTTCTTCAAAGAACTCTACACATTCACTGAACCATATAACATTGTTTGAGCAGTTGTAACGTAATTAGAATGGCAAAAGTAAAAAACTGTGCAAAGGACCATCTAAGCACTCAAATTGTTCTTTGAGCTGCCATGGTTCTATATATAACAATTGATTTTACTAAAGAACCCCAGAAGAACCCTCCCTGTCTTTTAGAAGGTGAATAATAGTGGTATTAATGAGATAATGTTTATATTGCTGTTGTCTGAAGAAAACCTTGTATCTCTGAAATTATGACTTTACAGGAGAAGGAAAAAACCTACTTTACTTTTGATGTAAGTCAATGGAACCAGACGTCTTTCCAAGTAATTTTGGGTCATTTCTTCTGGGGCATTCATCATGAAATTTCCACATGATGTAAAGGGTAACAGTTATTCTCAAACTATGTAAAAAACAGGAAAATGACAAAAGTGGAGATATGAGATTTTCTTCTGACAGCAATGTGTGTGTTTATGTGCTGTTATACTGGCTTGCTGGTCCTCTTTGGCCTTGTCCACGGATTCTGTTGCCGTTCGGTTCTTTTTGTCCTGGATGTTGTGAACAGAGTGAGCTTTCGTTTGTGAGCTCAGAGTAACGTGCGAGGGTTCCGTCTGTGGGCCGCTGCTCTGCGGTCGTTCTCTCTGCTGTGGTGGTTTTATTGCAGTGCTGTTGGCGCATCGCATCCCTCCGTTGTCCTCGTCTATTCAAGGTCACTGAGTGTAGCACAGTGCTGAAGTTCACTCAGTTCAGGCTTATTGAGTGCTGTTCTGTGATTATGATAGTACAAACGAAAGGAGGCAGTTTACACACCAAATTTACTCCAGAATTCAGACACAAGCATCATTTCCACTTGAATAAAACACATTACACCACAAAATAAAGGTGCTGTAAGTGGGTTCTTTGGAGCGATGCCAAAGCAGAACCAGAAGGTTTGGAGCAGAGGTCACTAATCGGTGGGCCGCGAGTCCAGACCCAGGCGCTGTCCAATGCGGACCTGGACCTAAAACTGATAAACTATGGAGAAGTTTTCATTTCGACCAGGTGGTCCTATTTCAATCGGCGTATCATTTCTAGTCATTATGGTACCGGTTTAGCGGCTGGAGGCTCACAGACCAATCGCGTGCATTGTAAAAATCACACGTGACTTGAGTGAATGACGCACACACAGGGGAAGGACGAGGCGAGGAACAGCAGTCAGAGAAGAAAGTGAGTCAGAGGGAAGTTATTTCACATGGTTTTATCTAAAAAGGGAAAAATGATGGTGAATGTTGTTGAAATTTTGACTGAATTGTACTTTATTTGATTTGATCCAGTTGTTGACTGTATAAGATGTTGATCTGCCTACTAGGCTACTTCAGTAAACAGTACATTTACATTTACATTGCACTGAATCGTGATGCAAGTTAGACATTATGATGCTCCAGATCTTTGCTTGAGGAAATTTTCTTTAACTGGGCCTTACTGCATTTTAATTGAAGACCTTGCATCTCATTTACAAAAGTGGTTCACAGAAGAACCACTCTTACTTCCTCTGGCCGGTACATGCGGCAGTTGTAATACATGCAGAATGTGGTTTGTTATTGTCTTGCTGGAATAATCAGGACCCCCCTGAAAAAGATGTCATCTGGATGGCAGCATATGTCGCCAAAACATATATATCATTCAGCTTTAATGGTGCCTTCACAAATGTGCTTATTACCCAGGCCATTCACCCTATACAATCATGAATACTGGCTTTGAAATGTGCACTGATAACAAGCTGAGTGGTCTTTAGCCCAGAGGACTATCCCATTTGTGGATGCAGTGATGAACTGTGTTCACAGTCAGTGGTTTTCAGAAGTGTTTCTGAGCTCATGCAGTGATTTCCACTACAGAATCATGTCTGTTTTTAATGCAGTGCTGCCTGAGGGTCCAAAAATCACAACCAGCAAATACTGCTTTTTAGCCTTTAACCTTACAGACAGAGATTTCTCCAGATTCCCTGAATCTTTTAATGTTATTATGTACTGTAGATGATGAAAAGCAAACGTTCTTTGCCATTTTATGTTGAGAAACGTTTTTCTTGAATTGTTTCACTATTTGATTGTGCAGTCTTTCACAGAGTGGTGAACCCCTCCTCAGCTTTACTCCTGAAACACTCCGCCTCTTTGAGAAGCACTTTTTATACCCAAACATGTTATTGACCTGTCGTCAATTAACCATCGGATGTTTTTTTTAGCATTACACCAGCCTTTTGTTGCCCCCGTCCCAACTTTTTTGGAACGTGTTGTTGGCATCAAATTCAAAATGGTCAACATTTTTTGATCAAAAAAGATTAAAGTTTCTCAGTTTCAACATTTGATACGTTGTCTTCGTACTGTTTTCACATTTTTCGTACGATTTGCACATCAGTGCACTTTTCTGCAGATGGGATTGTAAATCACAGAACCTCTTTGAACCTGTTGAAAGAACCTCAGAGCGTGTGAAGATTAGAGGTTTACGTCCAAGCCATTTAAGAAGCGACATTGTTGAGAGACAGAGTGGCGCTGATGTATTTTGTCCATGTGAAAATGAAAGTAAATTCAATGCGTCTCTTTTTTTCAGCAGATCTTTTCCGTTATTTATCTGCCGCTGATGCTAATCACTCTGGCCGACCCTTTCTAAGCACCTCTCACCCTCCGTGTGGAGTCGGTTAAGTGGTTTGTGTGGATTTATATGAAACTCGAATGTGATCATTAGTCTGAAAGCGTGTGTCGCTGACCGTATCCATCAGAGGTGCCACTTCACGGGGGGAGAGTCGGATCAGGACGGATTAAAAAGGCACCCGTCCGTTAATGAACGTGTATTTATTGGCCGAGCTGCCTTTTGTGCACGGGCTAATATTTTATAGGGCGAGGAAAAAATCAATACCCCTCCTATTGCATGTCAAGGACAAAAATGTGAGCGCTGAGGGCGGAAAATAAGGAGAGGCTAATACGTCGCTGCTCTGATGGATGGAGCTATCAGGGCTTGGCAGCAGCCTTGGAGTGGAGAGCTGACGGATGCTGCCGGCCGTAGCCGGACTGACTATTCATTGTCTTGTTATGAACGTGGCTCTAAAACGACGGTATGTCGGCTCTCCATCAGATTCAGCACCCGAATCCTGACTTAAATGGTTCTTTGAACGTTTGTAGTGTTTTTGCTACACTCTTAGCAAAAAAGGGTCTGTTTAGCACCAAAATAATGAGCGCAGAACCCTTTTTGTTGCTATAGAGAACCTTTTGTAGTGTTTTTGCCACATTACTTGTTCTATGCAGAACCTATGTGCCACAGTAGTCTGAAAGGTTGTATATAGAACAAGAAAAAGGTTTGTGATTCATAACAAGAGCAGAAGCTTTTTGGGTACTATAGAGAACATCTTGTAGAACATTCTTGCCACACTAGTCTAAAAAGTTGTACATAGAACAAATAAAAGGTTCTGTGATTTGTAACAACAGTGGATCTTTGTTGGGTACAATAGAGAACCTTGTGTAATGCTTTTGCTACACTCTTAGCAAATAAGGTTCTGTTTAGCACCAAAATAGTGAGCTGTAATGACAGCGGAACCCTTTTTGTTGCTATAGAGAACTGTTCATTGTGTTTTTGCCACACTACTTGTATATAGAACAGGTTAAGGGTTTGTGTCTTATAACAACAGTGGAACCCTTTTGGGTGCTACAGAGAACCTTTTGTACTGTTTTTTTATACACAGACTTTTTGCTACACCATCTGCAAAAACGGTTCTACATAACACCAGGAAGAGGTTCTATGACTTGGAACAACAGAAGAACACTTTTTCGGGACTTTGCAGAACCCATTTTAGAAGAGTCTTAAACGAACTACACTCTTACAATAAATGCTGTCTCAAGGGTTCTTTGGTGAAGACAAAGTTCTATATAGGAATATGAACACTCAAAGAACCGTTTGCATGCTTAAATGGTTCTATGCATGTGTTGTATGTGGTTCTATACAGCACCAAAAAGGGTTCTTCTATTGTTACAAGCTTAACATCATACAAAATAGCAGAACTATTTTTGGTGCTGTATAGAACCCTTTTCAAAAAGGTTCTATATAGAACCCTATAGAACCCATTCTCAATCTGTCTGAAGGGCATTTCGCTATGCAAAGAACCCTTTAGACATTCAGATGGCTCTTTGAGTGCTCATGGTTCTATATAGAACCATACAGACCCTTGAAGAACCATCTTTTTTTAATTTAAGCGTATGTCTTTGCTTAACTGAACAAATAAACAAACGAACAAATAAATAAATAAATAAATAGTTAAAGAAAACGGTGATGATGAAAGAGTGAAAGAGCTGAAGATTTGAAGATGCTAAAGAAATGAATACAAATGCATTAAAATATTAGTTAAATACATGGAACTGCTTTGAATCCACGGGTATTAGATATTTATATTATTTCAGAATTAATAAACGATCTTCTCACTGGTTCAATTTTCTCAATGTTTTATATTTTCTAGCTTTATTAACATCGTTTTATCAGCATAAAATGTTTTATTTATCAACATAGTAAGTTTTCTTTCTTCTGGCCAAAACTGGTGATGTCATTTCTTTGATGTCATTTATTTAAATGATGGACACGTTTAAATGGCATGAACTCAGTGCGTCACTCTGTCCAGTGTGCTGTCCAACAGGTGACCGAACACCTGTTGGCGAAGAAACCGGCTCTTTCCTGAAAGACGTTCTGCGAGAAACGTGACGTTCCTGAAAAAGGTCTGTCTCTTTTCCTCATGGCGTCTGTGATATTAAGCTGCGCAGACAGTTTCACTTTTGCTTTTCCTCTTGAACTCCCACTTTGAGGTTCTCCAAACGGGTTCCGCCAGCAGCTTTCGTTACAAACAGAAACGACAAACACGTTTCTGTAGCGGCTCTCCAGCTTCAGCCGGCAGACATAAACACGAAGACGACGAGCTTCCACTTGTGTTTGTGTCTCATTTAAAGTGAACTGTTTCCATATAAACTCAGTACATTCTCTGCCCTTCAACTGATACCATAATTTGTTATTGTATTAGAGTTTATTTGGATATTTTAATAAACGTCTTTATCTATTAAAATTGTGTTTTTGTTGCTCGATCCTTTACTGCTTACACAGGATTTCATGTTCTTCCACGTTTCGTTGCAAACCACGCTCTTAAAAAAGGGTTCTTTAATACAAAATGGTTCTATTTAGAACCATAAGTTCTGTATAGCACCATTTGCATGCTTAAATGCTTCTATGCATGGCAAAAGTGTTCTTCAAACTGATGAAGAATGTATATGGTTCTATCTGGAACCCATGCTTCTTTTTAGAACCATGAGGTCTATATAGAACCAATAGCATGCCTAAGTGGTTGTTTGCATGGTGAAATTGTACTTCAGACTGAAGGAGAATGTGTTGTATGTGAGTCTATCTGGAACCCATGGTTCTATTTAGAATAATGAGTTCTATGTAGAACAATGTGCATGCTTAAACAGTTCTTTCCATAATAGAAGGCCTCTTCAGACTGATGGAGAATGTGTTGTATATGGGTCTGTATGGAACCTTTATGAAAATGCTTATATATATATATTAGAGCACCAAAATGGTTATTCTGTTGGTACAAGCTTGACAGTGTAGAACCACAGAATGTAGAACCATACACAGCACAAGCTCCATCAATCTGACAATGCAACAAAACATTTAAGCATGTAAATGGTTCTGCGGGTTCTAAATAGAACCATTGCCTTTAGTGAGAAACCCTTGAAGAGCCATCTTTTAGGAGTGTTTATATGTGAAAAAAGAGGGGAAAAAAGCAAAAATAAATCCCAATTCGAAAAAATCGAGCCAATGAGAAACGAGGGAAGGCGACATGGGCGTGGTTTGATGTACAGAAGACGGGCTTGTCTGTGAAGCGGGCGTGGTTTTGTGTGGAGGAGGCGGGGCGTCGCTCGCAGCTGCTGCCTCTCGTCAGTCGGTCTGCGCTGTGTGGGATTTTCGGCTGGGAAGAAAAAGCGAGCGGAGGACGGAGTAGCCGGCGCGTTTTCCTCAACTTAGTCCGTCCAGGATTGGGAACGAAGACGACGAAAAAGAGGAGGAAGTTTATTTTGTTTTCAGCGGAAAAAGAGGACGAACTTCTTCTGCGGTAGCGTTACAGCCTGGCTGGTGGAGAAGAGGGATTAACGTTCACATTAGCAGCGTTAGCCTCACTGCTGAAACGGTCGGTGTGGAAGCCTCCGGTTTGGGCTTTTAAAATGATTTACAGACATGAAACGTTTACGGATTTCATCTTAAAAACCTCCTCGATGTCCTGACGGACTTTGTTAACCGTTTGAACTGCTGCTAAATGTCTTTTTCTAAGCTGTTTTGGCTAAAACAGTTCAGTTTTCTAGACTCTTCTGGTTAGCGCCTCCACTTTGTTTTGTTGTGCTGCACTTTTTCCACCTATTTTCTTAAATTGAACGGCGTTCGTGTGAATTTTAGAACCGAATTCCTTCGATTTTGCACACATTTAATCATTTTAGTACGTGTAATATCGATTATGCAACGCCAATGAGCCAAGTTGTTGCACTGAGAGACTGTTTGAGTTTGGGAGGCTTACAATCTACACATACTCTCACCTATTAGCAGACTATACACAGTTCCTGACCTTCTCAGGCTTGTTTGGTCATTTTCCCCTGCTAAAATCTGCAAGTATCTCCTTTCACGTTGATATATCTGCATTTTCGAGCCTGCTGAGACTTCCTTCTTCACTCTTGATGGTGTGGAGCCTGCTGTTGGATCCATATAGGACATATTAGGACGCATTTCTCTCTGGGGATTTTTCTCCATTTCTTTTGCACCATGTATGAAAGTATGGATGTGGTGGGGCTCACGGCCAGCCCGAACCCCTTTCTAGCCATGGATTACTACCAGCAAAGCCGGGCTTGTTTGGTTCCTGAGAAGGGCCTGGTGGCTGGAGGACATCGAGGATTCACTGCCTCCATTAGATCACAGCACTGGAGTGGATCTTCTCATTGTAGGTTCACTTTTTGCCTTTCTTCTTCACTTTCTCAAGCTGCATTGCTCAATTTGCACCTTTTTGCTCCTCTGTTGCACTTTCCCAAGCTTTTTTACCAACCTATCAAATTTGAGACCACTCTAGGCCAATACTACTAAGAAATATAAATGCAACAAATTTTGTGTAGTTTCACACAGTGATGCACGAAATCAAGTTAAACTGGACTGATTTTGGTGGCTTTATGATGAAAGATGTCCGCAATATGTTCTGAAAAGCATATTATATTGTCAGATATTTTATAGCAATAATGATCAATACTGTCAGGTTGCCCAGCCCTACTTCACTACCAACTTTGAGACCACTGTAGTCCAGAGAGACTCAAATCCAGACGTACACCTTGGGAGTAGAGGTGGGCCATATGGCAAAAAAAAAAAATTATTACGATAGTTCAGGACATTTATCACAGTACATGATAAGAACCAGTAGTACTGCTTTTAATAAATACTACCATGGACAATAAATGCAACAAATTTTGTTAAACTCAACTAGTTTTAGTGTCTGTATAATGAAAGATAACCACAATTAGTATTGTTAACATTGTATTGATATTGCTATTGGACTGATTTTGGTGGCTTTATAGTGAAAGATATCCACAATATGTTCAGAAAAGCATATTGCATTGTCAGATATTTTATCGCAGTAATGATAAATACTGTCAGGTCGCCCAGCCCTACTTCACTACCAAATTTGAGACCACTGTAGTCCAGAGAGATTCAAATCCAGAGGGTTGACCACTAACAGTTATGCTTGCTCTTTCATTCATCTTATCTAAGTCTACAGGATTTGACGTCCATATTTGTGTAGCTGTGCCGCACAGCTACACAAATAAAAGCTTAAAATAAAAGGTAATAAAAGCGTTGTTTGATCTAGAACGTATTATGTCTGTACTCAATAACCCTGGCTGGGTTTTTATTACATTGACGTCCTTGAAACATCTGGACAGTTGGACTTCTGATAACCTTCATTGCCTGTATGTTTGCAGTAGGAATGGGAAAAATATGCGGATTGGCTGGAAACTGGATTGAGAACCTTTTGGTTTAATCAACAGCTTCGTTTGTGATCCACAGGGGTGTAGATAGTTGGGGGTCGGGACAGAGCGTCATTGGCCTCAGTGATACAGCGGTTGGCTCAGCACTAGTGATAACGGTGTATATACAGGTTCTAACTTTTCTACCAAGAGAAGAAGATGGACATATGTTTGCTCTAGTTGTCTTGTTTTTCAGCAGTATGTTTTGGTCTGCAGTGGCTGGCTCCATTTGTATTGGATCTCTGGCTTGTGTTTTGTCTTGTTTGTGGACTTTTGACCTCATTAGCTAGTTAGACCTCCCTAGAAATAGGTCTCCACTTTATGGACAAAATACCAGCACTGTAAGAGTATTGCAACATATTCTCAGACATGTCTCAAGCTCACTGGTGAATCAGTAATGTGACGCAGTTAAAGATTAGCCTGCGTCATTTCGACCAAGATAAGTTCCTTCTGTTGAGTCATGTGAAGGTCTTGGAACATCTCAATACCCGTAGACAGAATACAACCCTACAATTGGCCCACACTTCATTTGCATATGGCTAAAAATCATCACAATAACAACTAATAAATGCTGCATTTTGTGCAGGCCTGCTTGGAAGAAAGCCAGTTTACAACACAGCATGATCTTATCCCCTCAAAACTTTTTGGGCTTTGCTCTTTGTCTGTTTGCTCTGAAGGGATCATAGCAACGGACACTCTAAAGATGAACCTGTCTGCGCCTGTGCTAATAAAATTGGACTTTTCTATATAAAATTGCACAGTTTTGTGAACACGAACAAGACAGAAAGCACAACTACAGAAAGAGCACTTACTATTTTGTTTTTCTCTGTGAATTTTATAGCCTACTGTTCAAAACAGTCCGCTCCCATTAAATGACCTACAGTACAGGTAACTAACAGGTAAGAGCTTGAATGCTATCAGCAATGAAATTAAGCTAGAAACAGTGCTTCGCAACATGGATGCTGTCTTTTTATGCACAGTGCATTTTTTTTATATATATCATGGATCTGATGCTCAAAATTTGGCTAAAACCTGAAAAAAAAACATTATACTGTCATACACACTTAAAAGAAAACGCTCTTGTATGGAAACATGATCGTTTAAAGCAACCTTTGCGTGCATAAATGCTTCTTTGCATGGTGAAATGGTCCTTCAGATTATTGGAGAATGTGAAAAGGGTTCTCTGTAGCCACAAAAAAAGTTGTATTGTTACAAGCTTGACTTTTAACACAATAGCATTCTCCGTCGGTCTGAAGATTGGTTGGTATAGCGTAGTGGGTAACATCTCTGCCTTCCACACTGCAGGCTAGAGTTCAGTCCCTGCTTTGGCAAAACACCCTACACTATGCCAGTAAGACTCCTTGGGCAAGACTCCTAACACTACCTAATGCCTACCTGTGTAAAAGTAATCAAATTGTAATTCACTCTGGATAAGAGCGTCTGCCAAATAATGTAAATGAAGAACCATTTAACCATGCAAAGAATCACTTTAGCATTTTTTGCATGCACATGGTTCTATAGAGAACCATTAAAGAGCACTTGAAGAACCGTCTTTTATAAGAGTGTAGATCGCTCAGCACTAATTGGTAGATCATTCGATTGCTAATTATTGCCTGACTGACGTTGGTTGGCCAATGTAGATGAGCCTCAGTTTAAGCAGTATTGGAGAATATTTGCTGATCAGATGGCAAAAATTGGCAGCTTTAGAAGTAAAATGTTCAAACCTGAGGAAGAAACTGAGGTGAGAGATATGGCCAAAAAATATCACCATACTTCAAGATGTTTTCATGATACACTGCATCACAGTATTCAGTTTTCTGAGGTTCGGTAAGTTGGAATGGAACAAACATTTGAACATCTACTAATAAAAACAGTGCAGTAGTTTTATTATTCAACTCCAATTGAAACGCATTAATTATACACTCTCCATAATTGAGCATGCATTTGGTCAGTGTTCTTTAAAGATATAAACAGAGTCGTTCAGAGTGGTTTGGTGTGAAACGCTGCGTTCTAGAGAAGCTTACAGAGTCAGAATTGCTCACAGTGGTGGTGATAGGAACCAGACAGCCACCTCTAAAATCTCCCTCACAGAAAGTTACTACATGAAATGGTTATGAATTCACTGCCTGATGACTGAGGCACGTTTTTCTGATCGTTTTTGCCTATTTTAAAATGTATTCATGGTGGAGGGATACATGCAGGGTGCTGTGAGGCAAAATAGTCCCAGAAGAAAATGTATTATTTCAAACTTTCCACTATTTTCCATCATCTACATTCCATATAAACACTCAGAAGACACATGGAGGTTCACTGGTGGTTTTGCTAGTAAATAAAATGCCTATATTTGTGTTGTAGTCATGGCACCCCCTGGTTCCTATCACCACCACTGTAAAGACATCTGAACCATTTCATGCCAAGCCACTCAGTCACTATGTTTACATCACAAACACTGATAAAATTTTTGGAATTCTTTAAGTAATTTATCACAATGCCGATATATAGTTATATTGTCCACCCCAAGTTTAAATGTAAAATATTATCGTCTGATGCTGCTTATCTGCATTTCTAGTAAGTTTACACCACAGATATTAATGATTGGTATTAAAAATGTAATCAATAGTGTCAGATTATAGGGTATCGCTGTAGGAGATCTACGCTGGTGTGGACGCTGAGCAAGTGCTGAGCAGCTCTGGATGTGTTCCAGCAGAAAGCGCTTTATTTGGGTCCGTGTGGTCACAGGGTTTGGTATGCGCTCGGTAGACGAGCGTGACATTTCAGGAGGCCGAGATCTGCCCGGAAACACGGCGGCCCGGTCAGCGGCGATTGTTTGGACGTGTCAACATGGGTAAGCTGGTGTAAGCCTGTTTGAGGGGTGATTTGTTCTGCAGGCCGCCGTCCTTTTCTTAACGGAGAGCGCTGCCCCGCCACACCAGCTAAAGCATTCACCCCAGCCCCCACCGTCCGAGACAGAGGGGGAGTTGGAGAGGTCAGTGAGACTGCTCGGAGGGCTGAGTTTACTCAGGCTCACTCAGAGCCATGAGGAAATTAGGATGGTGGGAAATGGATTACTCACAGATCAGACCTATCTGCCGCTGGATCTCAGCTGCGTTCTGAGAAATGAGGGCTGGGCCTGGTTCCCGTCCCAGCTGTAGGTTACTTTGGGCCAGATAGCGAGCAGCATGGCGGTAACACGTTTGCTCATTCATAAACAAGGATTACCGGCGTGTTTTGCTGTTGTGCAAAGAATAACTACTTGAACCAAAACCGTCTGCTGCTAGAAGACCATCAGATCAGCGCTGAACTTGCAGCCTGTTTGACGAATCTTGTCTGTGGAAAGCAGGTTTAGCCTGAAATATTAATAATTAAGGAGTAATTTGACTTGTTTACTTGTTTGGGTTGATTTTAGTTGGGTTAAAGTTTTCATTTACAATGGATTTTGCTAAAGAATTCAATGTTCATGAGCCAAAGTGACATTTTTACTAACGAAAATGAATTTCTGTCGTGCAAAATCAAACGTTGCTAGTTGATTTTTGACCGCTTGGCTTCCTGTAGTAATAATTTCATTGCATCAGTTCATGTTTACACTTAATCTGTGTTTATAAAAATTCTTAGAGTAATTCTAATGAACTAGAAAAATGAGAAATTAAATCTTGCATATTAAAATATAATTCCTACAAGCTGCATTTTAAGATACTGTAATTGGATTTTTGCTCCATTATTTTATTATTTTTTTTTTTTGTATTATGGGCATAACTTCCTGATAAAGAAGCTTTGTTCCTTGATTACATGTTTAAAGTATATTTAATAGTTTAATATAATTACATACTTTTTGATGTTGGCATATAACTATTAATTAAAGTGTGTGTGTGTGTGTATATAATGTTATGTACGTACAAACAAAATATAATTTTTGAAATATTTTTTTGTGGGTTTACATTGTGCATAAATTTGCTGATGAATGGACAAAAAGAAATGACACAGAATGACATGGGAAAACATTCTGGTTCCATTGACTTAAAACAATTTTCTTTTAGTGTTGTTTCTTTCTCTTACAAAGTTATGAGAAACAAGGTTTACAACAGTGATTTACTATTTATGTTCATATATATATATATATATATATATATATATATATATATATATATAATATATATAATGTGTGTGTATGTATGTATGTATGTATGTATGTGTATATGTGTGTGTGTGTGTGTATGTATGTGTATATATATATATATATATATATATATATATATATATATATATATATATATATATATATATGTGTATATATATGTGTATATATATATATATATATATATATATATATGTGTATATATATATATATATATATATATATATATATATATATATATATATATATATATATATATATATATATATATAATGAGAGAGAGAGAGAGAGAGAGAGATAATTTTACACACTTACACTCACCAGCCACCTTATTAGGTGCTAGTAAAAGGTTGGACCCCCTTTTGCCTTCAGAACTGTCCTAATTCTTTGTGGCATACTTTCAGCATCTATGATGCGAATCTCCTGTTCCACCACATCCCAAATGTGCTCTATTGGATTGAGATCTGGTGACTGTGGAGGCCCCTGGAGCACAGTGAACTCATTGCCCTGTTCAAGGAACCGGTTTGAGATATGAGCTTTGTGACATGGTGCATTATCCTGCTGGAAGTAGCCATCAGAAGATGGGTGCACTGTGAAGGTATGACGCGCAAAAAAAAGTGCTCCATATTTTTTAGGGGCAGTTGTTGGCTGGATGTTAGAGGACCAGCCCTGTGACTGGAAGGTTGCTGGTTCGATTCCCTTGGCTGACCGTCTATGACTGAACTGCCCTTGAGCAAGGTACCTAACCCCCAATTGCCCCCCGGGCGCTCTGGATAGGGCTGCCCACTGCTCCTGGCAAGTGTGCTCACTGCCCCCTAGTGTGTGTGTTCACTAGTGTGCATGTATGTGGGTGTTTCACTGCACGGATGGGTTAAATGCAGAAGTCCAATTTCACAGTGTGTACACACAGTGACAAATGGTAAATTCTATTCTATTCTGTGGTCATAAAGGGATGGACATGGTTAGCAACAATACTCAGGTAGGCTGCGGCATTTAAACAATGCTCAGTTGGTACTAAGGGGCCCAAAGTGTGCCAAGAAATTATACCCCACACCATTACACCACCACCACCAGCCTGAACCATTCATACAACGCAGGATGGATCCACGCTTTCATGTTGTTTATGCCAAATTCTGACCCCACCATCTGAATGTCACAGCTGAAATCAAAACTCGTCAGACCAGGCAACATTTTTCTAATCTTCTATCATCCAATTTCGGTGAGCCGTGCAGATTGTAGTCTCAGCTTCCTGTTCTTAGCTGACACGAGTGCCACCCAGTGTGGTCTTCTACTGCTGTAGCCCGTCTTCAAGGTTCCATGTGTTGTGCGTTCAGAGACGGTATTCTTCATTCCTTTGTTGTAACATATGGATATTCCACCCAACTGCCACTCACTGGATATTTTCTCTTTTCTGACCATTCTCTGTAAACCCTAGAGATGGTTGTGCGTGAAAATCCCAGTAGATCAGCAGTTTCTGAAATACTCAGACCAGCCCGTCTGGCACCAACAACCACGCCACGTTCAAAGTCACTTAAATCCCCTTTCTTCCCCGTTCTGATGCTCGGTCTGCACTTCAGCAAGTTGTCTTGACCACCTATACATGCCTAAATACATTGAGTTGCAGCCATGTGATTGTGGTGTGTGTGTGTGTGTGTGTGTGTGTGTGTGTGTGTGTGTGTGTGTGTGTGTGTGTGTGTGTGTGTGTGTGTGTGTGTGTGTGTGTATGTATGAGAAAACTTTCACTGTGTAAATAGTGGCACTTTAAAATGAATGAAAAGATGTTTTCCGTGCAAAGGTTTCAGGCATCGTAGGAAAATTTGCTTTGAGGAAGCTGTTCATCTGACTATTGTTTCTTTATTTGCTTAGAAAACCACTAATATTAGATTCAGATAATGTTAATACAGCATGTGCAGAATGTTTATTTAACCATTTCCAGGCCCCAAAGCTCAGAATTAGCTGTGGTTTGACTAATCAATACTTAATTACTTTGGCTGTGATGGTTGACGGCATCCAGAAAAATCCTCTTGCTTTTGTTGATTAGCATTTAGTCTAATGGTACGTGGTATTTTGCACAGATCTCTTTTTGATAATCCAGTCGCTGTCCTTCTTCTCCATACAAATCGTCCTCTCCTTTTCTGCAGCCCCACGTCATGATTGTATGTCTTTTTAATGGTCCTTTTGGCCTTCGAGTGCATGCGTTCGTTCTGCGTGGTCATCAGGGACAGATTGGGCCTCCTTTTCACAAGGTCCTGCTACCTCTCCACTCCGGATCTCAGGAGGCATCAATCATGGCCTGTTTGAAAAGCTCTCCATCACTCTGAAGGCTGCCGGGGCTGCTGGAGTGACAGCAGGCAGACTGATCTCTCCGCGCTCCTCCATCATCCCCCCCATCTCCCGTGAGACCGCCGCGTCACGTCACGGGCCCCTCCGCGCTAACAAATATTTATATATAGGCAGAAAAAATGGATTATGGAAATGGGAGGATGTGAATGAGTGGTTTGAGGTTGTGTTTGTGAAGCTGTGAACGCAGCAGCGCTGCATATCGGGCTTATTGGGTTATTTATAGGCGAGAATATGGCAGGATTATCAGTATGGAGACGTTTCGTTTTGTGTGTTTTGAGGATTATCTGCTAGAACACAACACTATGTACATGTGTTTGTGGTTATAGATACACAATGTAATAAATTGTTTTAGAGGAACCAAACATGCTTTTGGTGGCTGTTTGTGTGACATTCTGTAGTTTTGCTGACTTTGTTATTGTTCTGGAATCAGATGTATCTAGTCTTTTGACTGGTACCTTTGCATATTGTTGCCATGGGAACAAAACCTTGCTTCTTAGAAATGGTAACTTTACAGACCGAGACAAAAAGAAATTTTGAAACTTTAATGTACTTTGAAGAATCTTTATGGCCAAAGAAAAGGTTTAATCATGATTTTATTCTTCTGATCAATGTTGTCATTTATGTGCAGTGTTTTTCTGTGAATTAATTTCCAGGCTTGTGAATTAATATCCGGTTTTTCTAGCATGAAGTTTGAACGCTGAGTGCACCACACCACCACATCACAACAGTAGCTGGATTGTTGTGATGTCACAAATACAAGGGTGTTTGGTTGCTTCTGATTGGTTGTACTTATCTACATCTTCCAATTAAAACTTGTTAAAATAACGTTGTTAATAAGGTTGCAATAAAAATTGCAGTTTTTACGATTTGAAAATTGCAATGTTGATATAAGACACTCTTTCAGCTCTACTTCCAGGACCCCCTATAGTGAGAGATTCCAGTTTAAAGACTAGAAAATTCCCCTTCGGATGATGTATCCTGAAGGTGGGAGGAGCTACAGGTGTTTTAGAGTGGATACTTGAGGGTAGGCTCTTTTTCTCGCTAGCTGGCTAATGAAACATCTCAGAAGGGGATTTATCTTGAAGGTGGGAGGATCTTTTGATCACTCTGTGTTTTGGTGTGCTGCTTTTTTCCTGCTAGCTGGCTAAAGCAGCAAACTAGATTGCTAATATTATAGCTAGTAAGCTGAATATCACATCATGCTAATGAAGATCATGTATTCATTAGCCTCTACATCAGTGGCTTCACTGTGGATCAGGATTGTTTTGCTGTTTGAGGGATTCCCATCGGTCGTATTATGCACGCGCGAATTCTGTCAGACTGGTGAGGCTGAGGGATGCAGTGCTACTGGTCTGTTAATCAGCAGTGTTCTCAGATAGTGGAGAGCTGGCATGTACACCTGATGATGGGTGTGATTTTCGAAGTGAAAATGAGTGAACACATTCTTTATATAGCACACACTTTTGTACAATTTAATACACAGCTGCTGTTTATCTGCTAAATTTAACATTTTGGGGGGGGGGGAGGAATCTTAAAATATGACCTGTGCAAAGGTATGGCACATTTAATAAAGAAACAGGAATAGTTTATTTATAAATTAGCAGAAAAGGCCACATTTAAGTGTGTAGCATGTAGAGGGTGTTTTAAAGGGCCATATCCTACATTACTTCCTCTTATTTGTGTGACGAAGTACTGAAAGCAGTCTTAATACATATTTCTATACAATCTCTGCTTATGCCTCAGAATTAAACGCACTGTATTTGAGACTTACATGTAAATAAACTGTTTTAGGATGGGCTGAGCCTTTAAAAAAAAAAAAAAAAAAAAAAAAAAACAGTCCCAGTTGAAATACTGAACACACACACACACACACACACACACACACACACACACACACACATATATATATATATATATATATATATATATATATATATATATATATATATATATATATATATATATATATATATATATATATATATATAATTTATTTGTGTGTACACATGTATGTATCTCTGCTGTCGGGAAACAAAATTATGCCCATTTTTGTTGTTTTCTAGTTTTGGACATAATTTAAAACGCCTGTTGTCCTGTACATTGGTGTAAATTTCATGATGAATGGACCGAAAGAAACGACCCAAAACGACTTGGGGGAAAAAAATGGCTGGTCCCATTCACTTACATTAAAATTGAAGCATGTTTTTTCCTTCTCCTGTAAAGTTACCATTTTGGAGATACAAGGTTTTGTTCCAACAGCAGCGATATACTGCATATGTGTATAAATACTCACACAATGTAGAAGAGCGTGTTTCAGAAAGCTGTTGCAGCATTGTGCCTAAATGCTAACATGCTACCACTGTAAGCAGCAGTGAAGCAATTTGGCCTCGAATGCTCTCCTGGTGCCTCTAATGGATCTACAGCATGGCCGGTATTTACTGGGGCCCCTTGATGAGTTTCATGTGGAGCTTCAAGTGAGGAAGTCCCAACTAAAGGAAGAACATGTGTCGTTTTATGGCTTCCCCTGAACAGCGACGTGCTGGAGGGAACAATAGTGGCGGTGTGGTGGCGCTGGGGAAGAGGCTGCAGTCACACAAAACACAGAGGAGAGGAGAGGAGCGGCATGGAAAGAGGAGGAAGGAAACGGGGACGGGCCGCAGCTCTCTCCAGCTTTCTTCTCCGCTCCAGACGGCGTGGCAAGCCTGACCGGAGAGTGGGACTGGTAGCTCGCTAGCTGCTGTGTGCCAGCGGCTCGTCTCGCTGTGGTTTTGGCCGAGCGAGCCGCGTGTTTATTTCTCTTAACCTTAAATACAGAGCAGGACTCGTGCACATGCTGGGCCGGCCGGCTCTCTGGCGGGACGCACACCCCACATCTGTGCTCCGGGGAACATGGAAGGGCTGAGGATACACAAATGTAAGCAGCTGGTGGTGCACCATGTGCTCCTGTGGTCTTGGAGCTCGATACTTCGTTTCAAGGAACAACTGAAAAAATAAAATTCATCTTTTTTTTTTTTTTTTTTTTTTCCTCTCCACTTCGCCTCAAATGCCATTGCGCTTGCTATGAGAAGTATGCGTCTTTAAAGGGCCCAGATCATGGAAAACTGAGTTTTCCTCATTTTTTTGGTAAAGCAAGCATTTGATATAGCAAAGGAATGTTTAAAACTGAGGTGTAAGTGAATGTACGGTCCATATAAACTAAACTGCACAAGCAGCCTGTTTTGAATTCACTGTCTTGTGCAAACAGTTGTTTTCACATAAAATCGTGCAGCAGTTTAGTCCCGCCCATTCACGCTGAAGTTATAAGGAGTGTTTCCACTTGAACGGCTTTTTAAAAAAAGGTACAACGCAAGGCAGCCAATCAGAACAGAGATCATTTTAAAGGCACAGCAACAAAAATACCATGAGAACTTGTATGTATATAAAACATTACGAGCACCTCCTTGTTTCTGCACTCACGGTCCATTTTATCAGCTCCACTTACTGTATAGCTGCACTTTGTAGTTCTACAGTTACAGACTGTAGTCCATCTGTTTCTCTGATACTTTGTTAGCCCCCTTTTACCCTGTTCTTCAGTGGTCAGGACCCCCATGGACCCTCACAGAGCAGGTACTATTTGGGGGGTGGATCATTCTCAGCACTGCAGTAACACTGATGTGCTGTAAAGTTAGCATGTTGGAGGTTTCTACAATTGTTTATGCACTCTTAAACACACAGTTAGCACAGTGCTAATTGATGTACAGAAGCTGCTATTGCTTCTCAGCTAAATTTCAAGCCAAACCGTCACTTTATCTCACCGTTTTTGTCTCTTTTGAAAGTGAGCTTGATGGACGACCCAGAGTCCTGTAATGTGGACGCTAAGGATGGTTTAATGTGCCAGAACCAAATCAACACAGGAATTTTGGGGCCCCCCTCCACCACCACAAGCAGTGCAGCGCACGAACACGTGTTAAACGCCTCGTCTCAGCATGTTGGTCTTGGAGAACTTTGAGGGAATTCTCCAACGATTATCTTTCCCTCAGCGGCTCAGCGGTAGAGCTGAGGCAAACAGTTGAAGTGGAATGATCGGTGGGCTAAATTGACGAAGGATTTCAACCAGGCTCGCGTGCAAATAGTGCTCTGAAGTGTGCAGCAGCCTTCAAGAAACAGATCAGTGAAACATTAAGACAAGACGTGCGATTTAGAATAGGCAGTTTTGGGTAACCAGACAGTTTGTTTTCCATTTTGGCAGATCGGTGTTGTGGTTTGTGTGCAGTAAGGTGAGAGTGCTCTCGATGTGATTATACATGATTCATTGTGCTCAGTAGCCAATTTACCTCTTACTTTATGTAGTGTTTTGATTCAAGTCAGGATTTAGCCTGTTTGGCTGTAAAAATAATTTGTCTTTATTAATTCTCCATGCCTTATTTGGGGTGAGGAGGGGGGGGGGTGTCAGATCAGTACTGAAATATTTTTTTTTTTATTTTACTTATTTATTTATTTTGGGATCCCAATTCCTGCAGGTGTTTACATTTGACCAATACTTCAGCAAATGCAGAGGAGCTGCACTGTTAGAAATAAAATGTACCTGAATAGAACCTTTTCGTTCATTAAGGTACAAACAGTGTAAATGTTCCCTCAGAGGTACAGCAGTGGTTTTAAGGTCTGATTGTGAACCTTAAATAAGTTTTTCCAGGTGAAAAGTTTGTACTTGTACCTTTTCATAACCAAATGTTTTAAAACAGAACAGTAAAATAAAAGCCTGGAGGCGAGACGGGGTGTGCAGAGTCAGTACAGCTTAGAAGATATCATTTCAGTGGGTTATGGTTCAGTTATGTTCCCTGACTAAAGGTACTGAGATGTACCCTTGAGGGAACCACCCCAGTGACTTCTGAGAGTGTAGAAGGTTAGGTTATTCATAAAATGAAGAAATAGTGATATTACATTTTTAATCATGAATAAAATGATTAAAAATGCACTTTGTTACCCAGATATCGGCCTACAGTTCTCATATCGGCGGTGCAGCCCTACTTATTTGGTTGTTTTTTTTTTTTTTTTTTTTGTGTATTTTTGCTTGAGCTATATGGAAAAAGTGCATTGCATAGCTAAAACCTAACAGGAACTTGAGTTTGAAGCCGGAATTCTGTCAGTACCGTTGGCCATTATTATGTGTGAGATATATATTTGACATTTCTACTCAATGCAGTTTGAGCAAGGTGTGTTCCGATGTAGGCATTTTGTCCATTAGCGCCGTGCTAACAACACGTTAGCCTCGTAGATCCAGCACAAAAACCAAAGAAGCCTCATTTGGGATGAGGAAGGACCAGACTGCTCCTTTAAACCCGTCGCAGTGCTTTGTGTTGCACTGCCGCTTCAGGCTGAGCATTAGTAGCAGCTCTATGATCAAGGTGTGGAGTAACACTGGTGTCAAGACTAGAGGGGATGATTTCACAACTCCTGGCACTCCTCCAGACATGAAGCACAGCCCTCCAGTACTAATGGCTGTCGCGCGCTTTAATGTGCTGCTCTGGAGAACCAGCACCGAAACCACAGGCTTCTGTTACAACCACGCAGAACACTGTGTTCCTCAAACGTTCCTCAACCACAAGGAACCTCGAAACCCAGAAGCATTTAAAGCATCGTGCCTTTTGTCTCAGCCTTTCTGAGCTCAGTAATCCATAACGTCCTTCTCATCTGCAGCTCCTCGGCCTACCCCTCTCTCCCTCTCTCGTAGAAGTGCTATTTGCGTAGCGCTAAGGCGGATTTAGAAGGCGTCGTGCCCAAATGCGCTGACAGATTCTGTTGCTAAGGCTAAAGCTGCCTAAGCCACTCCGCCCCACTGCCTGGGATGCTCTTGGACTCCGGAGCGATTAACTTGGTTACAGATGGGCAAACCTGCATCTGTTTTACTTGGAAGTGGAGTGCGATGGTCATGTCTGGACGGGCGCTGAAACCAGGAGAAGAGAGCTAATTCGGTCATTATGTGGTGTTTGTTTAAATTGAAAGGTTCCTTAATAGCTCTCTGCTTGGATGCTATTGTTTTAGAAAGTCCTGATAACCTGATAATTGGTGTTTAAAATTAACATAGTGTGGAGTTTTTTAAACCCTTAAATGGATCTGACATCAGGCTTGTATTCCTCACTCTTGGTTTGCATTGTTTTCCATGTAACTGCTGAATAATAAGCCGTAGTATTAGTGACAACACAGATCTCACACCAGGTATTGAGTTGTTATGGGCCTTGTTTGGCTACTCTGAGCATGCGGACGAGTAAATGGTAGCGTTAAACGGCTTCTGGACGCACTGTAAACAGTGGCTGATACTGCCCGAATTCAGACCTGCTTTCCTAACACGCCAGTAATTCAACTAAATAGCCTCACGTGAGTTTCCACTACATCAGGTTTAAAAATGTTCAACTTCTCACGAACCGTCATCATGTCACATTTAATGAGGTAACCAATCAAAAAAGAGTAGAACTGAGCTGTGGAGTGAAAACAGGCTGTACAGCAGGACACATTTGTGATTAAAAATGCTCCCATACAAATATTCATTCACTGCAGTGTTTAAAATCCTGGAGATGGTCATCACAGAAGTTTGTTTAAACACCCCGAGAAACTTCTCTCCACTGTAACTCTGTTATCAGTATCAGAAAACTGTTTGTGGAGGTAGCCAACACTGGGGGCGCTATGCCTTTAGCTGTTTTATGTAAAAAGTGCTCTGTAATGCTCTGTAATGTTTATCCTCCCTCATTTACCATAAAAGAATGAACAGTCACACAGATGCAACTGAAGCTGGATTCATCAATTAATTGAATGGCAGTCATCATTACTATCAGCCTGTGTAACGTTCCTCGTCTGATCTGCACTGTGTGGTTGTGGTTGGTAATAGAGCATGGTCTTATGTTCCGTGGGGAATGGGGGAGGTTTCCCCGGCAAAAAAAAAAAACTTTAGTGGGTAAAGCACTTAAAATCTCAGACAGAGTGGGGGTGGGGGTGCGTCTCGTGTGTTGCCTGCCGTAAAACGTGGAGGAAAAGGGGGCAAGAAAGAGAAACCAGGGGCAGCCATAAACCTGGGCTGTAAAACGGAGGGAGGGCCTAGGGGCTAAAACCTGTTCTGGCGGGAGGCCAAGGGGCACC